>NW_026855076.1:0-59961 GCF_026571515.1 Ruditapes philippinarum
AAAATTATCTCAATCAGAAAAATTTAACCTTTGATAAATTAAAATCAATGTTGTCCTTCAGATGTGCAGCTTATTTTAAAACCGGGTTTTCCCCCGTGAGAATTTCTTACTCTGGCCCGAACAGGATTTTATTTACATTTAAAAAAAAAATTTTAGATTTTTATTTCTTAATCATTAATTTATATCATTGTAAATTTTTCATTTAAGCACCCACCCCCCCTAACATACTTTGGGTCTATTTTTATCAAAAACCTGTTATCTGTTTTTTAAATTTTTAAAAACCTTTGTTTTTTGAAGAAAATTTTGAGCAATTATGATGTTGCAAGATTTAAAAGCCCTTTTTTTAAACTTAGTTTTTTAAGGAAATTTAGAATTTTTTTTAACATAATTGCCTTTTAAATTAGAATGATTTAAAAGCTATAAAAGACTTTTCAACATGAAACTTGTTATACTGTTATTTAAAAAAAAAATTTTACAGGTTTTATATTTAAGAAATAATATTTCCCAAAAATTGGATTTTATTGCTCTAACTCATTTTGGATTCACCAAATTTTAGAGGGACCCATATATAAACGATCCAAGAAAAATGTGTTAAAAGCAAAAAATAATTTTGGTATATTTTTTCGTTTTTTAAAAAAGGACACAAAATAATGTCGTACATATTTACAAATTTCCCTTTTTTGCTTTTTTCACATGTATAGTTTACTTTATTATTTAATATACTACTTAAAAACCCCTTTAATGTTTTTTTATTTATTCAAAAATAATTTTTTTTACAAAAAGGGACATTGAAACCCAAATAATTAACTACTTACTTGCTAATTTTTTGGGTTTTTTTTAAATACAAAGTAATTCTTTTAAATAAAACATGGGTGTTAATTGAGATCAAAAAATAATTTAATTTTTTTGGGGGAAATTTAATTTCAAGTGACTAGAACAAGTAATTTATATTTTAATTTTCTATGTCTTAAAAAATTTTTTCAGAATAAATTAATTAATTCCTGTCTAATGTTATTATTACTTCTGTCATCTCCATTTGGTAAATTATTATCATCATCATCATCATCATTCCTGTGTGATGATCTCCACAGGCTCTTTTTACTCTCTAGTTTTACAAAAAGTTATGTAGCCTCATACATGCTACCACAACTTGGCTGCTCTTTTTGGTGAAAACGGTAGAACACCACCACTTTTGTGTAGGGCATCTGCAATAAAGGCATAAATATATGAGCCGCGTCATGACATAACCAACATAATGGGTTTGCGACCAGCAGGGATCCGACCAGAGCGCAGTCTGATCAGGATCCATGCTGTTCGCTTACAGTTTTTCTACTTGTTATAGGGTTTGTAAACGAACAGCATGGATCCTGATCAGACTGTCGCAAACCCATTATGCTGGTTTTGTCGTGACGCGGCTTATGTATGTTATTTGTTTCATGTGGTATGTCATTACTTCAGTGGCATGACATTTTCACAAAAATAGGGCCAGAAGTAGAGATCAAAGTTGGGACAGCATCATTTAAACATATTGTAAATTCATTATCAATACAGGTCATATAGTGAAACACATTATGATAAAATGGATCAATACAATTTGGCGGCGTGGCCGAGTGGTTAACGCGTCGGACTATTAATCTAAGGATTGCTGACCGCGTGGGTTCAAATCCTATTCTTAAAACAAAAAGAGCTGGCATAATGCATTTGTTTTTCAAAGTTCAGAAAGGGCCCTGATTATGAATAACACGTTTTTCATATGGTGGGCCAATCATTTAGCATCTAATAGGGACTGTAAAAAGTGTAAAGTTTGCAGAATATATGATACATAGATTTATCATATGAAAAACACACGAAAGTTCACATATATTTTACATAATTATGAAAACTTATTCATATAAAAACATGTGATAACCATGAGTTCAACATATGCTTGTTGACACATGCTTTTCATATGGTCCTGTTTACATATGTTAATCTTTCATATGAAAAACACAATGTTTTTAAACACATGTTTCTAAAACATATGAAACACATATGTTTTACATATGGGGTACCAAACATACAGCAAACATGTGGTGCATATTTACCTGTGATATACAGGATTGCCTTAGTTTTTTTCAAATAATATATCTAGTAAAAATAGATAAAATTTTGCACAGATTTGTATTGAGCAATAGACTACTGTGTATGAATGTAATCACGAGAATATCAATGGATGCTAATTGACGAAGTGTCTCATAAATTAAATTGAATTAGATTCAATATAACCCCGTCCTATTATAGAATTTATTATAAGTAAGTAAAATTACTTGTATATGTGTACAGCTCCACATACTCGCCTAATATTCTTTAATCGAAGGTTTACACTTCGTATGAATTGGTGAATGTAAATGGCAGCTCTGGCTTTAGACACCCCGTGGAGGTCTCCAACTTCTGATATGAAATCACCTTTTGCGAGGTATCGAAGTCCAAAAAGAACCTGCAATGAAAGAAAGTCGAAAATTGCTTTATTGATGTGCTTGAAATAAAATTACTTTGATAAAAATATATCTATGGTGGCACAAATGTGACATGTGTCTGTTTTTATTTATCTCGCGGCCACGAGATACTATGTCGTGGCCACGAGTTACCAAGTCGTGGCCAAGAGATAGCTAAGTCGTGGCCATGAGATACTATGTCGTGGCAAGGAGATAGCTAAGTCGTGGCCACGTGATAAATAACCAATTGATCAGATTACACCATTTAATGATTTATGTTACTTTCTCCAATTAACTAGACATGTGCTGTAATACAAGGATACCCCTACTTCACCAGCCTGTAAAAGTGCAATTTATACAACTTATTGACTTGTCGCTAATTTTACACTTAGCGTCACTGTGACTTAGTAACTCATGGCCACGACATAGTATCTCGTGGCCACGAGATAAATAAAAACACACATGTAAAGAAAAAAAAGAAAACTAATAAATGTTGGCTGTTATTATACATACCTAAAATATGACATTTCTATTCAATGGGCTGTGAAACTCAGAACTTATTAGCTATCATGTAAAGAAATTATTCTTACCTGCTAGTGCTATACTTATGATAAGCTTTAATAGACGACATGGACGAGTGCTATGTCATAAATTTAATATTAATCCTTTATCGTTTATTACTGATTTCTCGTAACTTCAGCAACTGTTGATATTGCCAGCCATTAAATGTAAAATGAACAGTGTTTACATTTCATAACAAAACACGTTTGCCCATTTTTACAGGTAATGAAACCGGTTTAAATAATCCTCCTATCATCCTCTGACTAAGGCTATGCACTCCTTGTTTACGGATCCTAATATCTACAAATTCAGCCAAATTCCTCGAAATTCCTCTCCTCTGACGTATTAAGAATTATTGAATTTGTTAATAAAATCACTTTTCCTTTCTTTTACAACGGCATTGTTATCAAAGCTCTGATCAAAGCCGTGTTATTGTGGATCTAAGTGTATTTTTTTTTGTATGTACACATAACACAGCGCCATGTTTACCCATAATGCTTGGGCTAAAAATAAATCAAGTTCAATTATCAAGGTTAAGGTCAAACTGCTTAGTAACGAATGTAAACACAATGCAGAGAGTAATAAATACAGTGAAACTTCGATACATATACCTTCGTCATGCTGCAAATAGACTGCTATCTACCCGTTTTAGAGGAAAGATCAGCCCGACAGAGCTCCTCCAACTCTTTATTCAGTCTGTATCGGGAAATGACTTCTCGATCGGTTAATTAAATCATCAATATTAACCGTTCGTTGCCGAAAACAGCGTTATTTTCGGCGGCGGCGCTCGTTTACAAGTAGTAAGGCGGCCATTTTGTTTGATCTGCGACTGCTTCTCAGCGATCGCAGAAAAAATGCATGATCTTAGGATAATCGTACGATTATGGAAGTCTGCGACGTTTGATAAGACACCGCCAAAATCGTACGATCGACGTACGACAATCGTACGATAAAAACGGTCGTACGACCGTTGATAAGACGGCCCACAGCTTATTAGCTGCGAGATCTCTACCGACGAGTGATCCCGTGACATTTAAATGTAATTGTATAAATACAAATTTAGATCAATTTAGTCAATATTTTATTGCCATTACAATTAATTCACTAGTGACATGTTTGACATACAGAACCATGATGTTCACCTGTAATTTAATCTGGGTTTGGTTATTAACAACGTGACTGTGTTATACCTATGATAGGGCTTTCCTTGTTGAAATTGACAATAACTAAAAACAACAACAACAAAGAAAACTTTTCATTTGTGAAATTTAGATCATTTGACGTTTCATAACTTTATCATCATTACGCCTTCCTCATCCCAATTATTTTTTAGTAAAACACTTTCTTAATCTAACGATTTATCATTATGCCTTGTAACACCGCACTTTGGTTTCAAACGCACTTTGGGGTTGGATCCCAAAGTGCGTCACGCGATATCACACGCATTCTCAATACCATTTACAAATATTGAATCACAAAAAGTGAAAAAAATAATGTTCGCAAATCATGAAAATGTTATTTGATTATGTACAAAGAACATCTCCTGGGCATAAGTTCAAAATATTGCAAACAAGATATGAACCATATTCTCTCAGCCTTATATTAAATAGATAAGGTCATTGTTTCAATAATAGGCCGAGAAATGTACGTTATTTTGAGTGTCCTTTCAGTTAACAGCTCATAATCTGTAAGTTTTTATGCATATGGTCAAGTTTTTTTTTACATAAAACACTTATAAAGAGATGTAATAATGAGACAAACACTTTTGTTCAATCATACCAATTTATTCACATATTTATGAATGTTAAAATAATACCAAATTTGACAGATGAATGATCCATATTTCATTATTCAAATACATACTTGGTAGTTCTTTACAGATTTATCACTAAAAACAATTTCATCATTAGAATGTTATCGGTCATTTATGATACATATAAACTTCTTATTACAATCAAAAACATGCATGTAGTTATTATTTTTTTAACTATATAGGTCTTTATAGTAAGGTACTAATTTTGTAACGTACGTTTCATTTTTATCCAAAAAACAACAACAATGAATTCATTAAAAAAAATCGAACAAGAACGCAAGAACGAGAAAACTAAAACTTATTTGTTTGGCATTTATCATTTTTCTACAAATTTGAACGATTAACTACAAAAAATCAATAACGTAGAGTCAGAGTGAGGCAATGTCTGTACACACACAGATAAGAACAGGCGGTATTCTTATTGATGTTTCTGTTTAGTACGTTTTACTACAATATTATGTGCGTTTGACATTATACGTTAAAATGCTTAAAAATATATATCTGTAGCATTTCTAAAAGACTTGTTTACCGACGAGTTTATGTAATACTATCGTAAACTTTCATTCGTAACGTACATTTCAGTTTTTTTGACATCGGTGTTGTAACGTAAAAAAGTATTGAAATAAGTATTTTTAACATTATAAACATCTTTTTTTATTATTTGTTTTATTCAACTATTCAACAGCAAAAAAGTAAACAACAAAACAATTTTAAAAAGTCACGTGATCATCCTTATATGCTGTTTGTTCATTGGTAATTATGAAGATAATTTGCAGCGATGTCAAGATATGCTTTGATCCCCATTATGCTGTAATTGATAAAATTTGCTAATAGTTTTATTATATATTATATTATATATTGTACTTTTTATTATATTTTTATATATATATTGTACTTAAACAGATTTCAATTTTAAGTGCAAGTTTGTTGGTAACGTACATTTCTAGATAATTTGTCGAAAGTATGAAGACATTAACAAAATCATATCCTGAAACCAAACTAAAACTAAATGTTTTAGACAATTTACAACTATACTTGAAATGATTGATATTTGCTTTTCAAAATAGTGCGATATTCTGCATACAAAGTACACTTTATATGAAACATTGTTAACGTTATATAAAACATTTTTACTATTCATGAAACATTGTTTCCGTTATATGAAACATTTTTTCTATATATGAAAATTGTTTCCGTTATATGAAACATTTTTACTTTATATGAAACATTGTTAACACATGTAAACTGAGAACATCAGCAAGAATGTTTCAACTTCTTAACATTGGCTAACCATAGACTGTATGCCGTTTCAATGCGATCCCAGTCAGCCTGGTCAATTTTCAACATCCTGCCGCTTTTGCCAGACGGAACAGGGGGGTCAATTTTGCAAAGGACATCGCGTGTTTGAACCCAGATTATATCTTCGTCTGTTGGCCATTGAAACATCCTTCGACATTTTTTCATGAATGTTACTTCAACGTCATCGTCATCATTGTCAACTGTCAGAACTTTACCTATGTACCATACATTACGGTAAATAGCGGCTATAAAGCTACCTTCTACGTATTTTGTGATGGTTTGTGCGGCGCTTTGGTTCGCAAAGATCATACTTCCGGTTGTTTTCGCAACCTCGTTTACATTATTTGACGTTGATGGAAGAATCTGTTCTTTAGACCAGGAATCGCATATCCCTCCCTCAATGCAAAGTTTACAGTAACAACTTACATTCCGGGTAGCAATGGTGGAATTCCCTAAACCTACAACTGCGTGTAGCTTAAATGTACCTTTTATAGGCTTTAGTACAGTTGTTTTAAGCTCTTCAGCTTTCTTTTGACATTCTTGACTTGAAACATAAATGAATTCAACAGACTTTAACGATGACTTTTCGGCCCATTTGAAGAACTCTTCTGCATCTTGTATAGTAACCTTTCCGCTGTTTACTGCTTCATCGGCTAATCGCTTTGTAAGGCCCCCGAGACCATCACATGGCCCTTTACCATGTCCGCTTTCAAAAAAATTCCAGCGAGCCTTAACCCCAAATTTCTCTTGATGATTGGCAACAATGTTAAACATAGTTTTATTCCGGTATTGGCTTGTAGGTCCATCCGTCCAGTAATGCAATATCTGTACATTCTGATCTATTTCTCTTAATTTCGGAATCAATTTCGTCAAGATTGTTATCACTGTTGATGATGAATGTGACTGTTCATCTGATATAAATACAAAACTTTTGTGCTGAAGCTGCTTTTCACGTTTAAAGTAGACCACTACGGGATGCAAAGTAACTCCCGTTTTATTCCAGTAAGCACTCTGGATTTCATCGATACTTTTACAACTGTAATTTTCAGCAAAATCCATGTGAAGTATCATGTCATGTTCGGATAAATTCTCTTTCAAAGTTCTCATCTGTTCGTACTGTTTGTGAACACGAAATACGTGGTCTTTGAACTCTGCTGTGTCACTCTCTAATTTTGAGATAAATTTTTCTTTCTCTATAGTAACTTCGACTATTCTCATTACACTTTTTGTTTTGCCATTTTCATCTACTTTAACGCGCTGCCACTGACCTACTTTTATGTTACTTGGAACCTTTTCAGAAATTTCTTGCATTGCGATTTCACTCTTTATGTATGTTTCGGGATTCTGTGAAATAGCAAGTCCCTCCCGCCTGAGGGCCTTTATCATTAACGCCATGTTTTGATGCCTCGTACATAGACAACAAGATCTGCTTATAAAAGAAGTTGTCTGAATATGCTTCGGTCGTATTCTGCAAAATGTTGCTAGAGACAATTGATCGTCAGGATTTTCAGACTTATATTTCTGATATAAATTGTTCAAATAGTCTGTTAATACTCGGCTTTGACGTTTTTCACTACCAGTTTTAATTACATCCGCTTTTCCAGGTTGTGCCCTACTGTTGTCGTCTCTTTCAAAGAAGGATATCACTTTTAGAGCATATCTTACTTGCTGTCTTTTGCGCGTGAATCTTTGGCATAGTTTATTTTTACTGCTCGTGAGTAAGTGTCTGCTTATACCCGTTTGCTTATTTAACCAATCGATACCTCTGTATTTCTTTATTATGCTACCGGATATGACCGAAGCTAATGATCTATTTGTTTTGCTTCTTGCTTTTGATGTTGATCTTTGCAATTCATTTAATAAAGCTTTTCCATACACAAGCTCTTTACGGACCATTTTGGCATGCTTTGGTGTTAACTTAACTTTTTTCAATAAAAATTTTGTTTGACTTCTAGGTGTTCCCGGAACTGAGCAACATGTTTCACTGACTTCTGAGCTGCCTGTTTTATTATTTTCACGAGCCTTTACCTGTTTTCTTAATCTGTTAACATTCCGTGTAGCTGTTTTGTACTTTTTCTCTAAATTGGCATTTTTCATTTTCAGTGTTTGTATTTCTCTATAAGCTTTTGAGAGTGCCTTTGCATTTCGTTGCCTTGGTCCATTTGAGCGCTTGTTCCGGTTAAAATTCATTCTGACAACCAACCCGCTGTTACTTTCATTTGCGCTAATGCTGTCATATCCACTGGTATTGCCTTCATCATTAAAACTTTCATCATCAACTTGACGCTCTGTCGCTTTCTTTTTCAATCGTCTGCATTTCTGTACCCTTAACCTTGATTTCTCATTTCTTTTGTCTTTCTCTTTGTTTGTTAAGTATTTTGCATTTATGTAGTAAGTCATTCTTCGACGTCGCTCTTTCCGAAGATAACTTTCACCTTCTTTCTGTTTTTTTCTCTCCCTGTAGGCTTTCTGAATTTCAGCTCTTGATTTCGGCATCTGAAATGTACGTTACTAAAATTGAAACGTACGTTACTTGTTGTTAACAATACTGTAAGTGAATAATCAACGTTTTGGAAAATGTTGTAGTTTAAACACAATGCGCATTTTAGTATGCAAATGCTACAAAAAGATTAAAAGTTATCAATATTATTACAACTTTGCCAATTATGCAACAACTTACCATACTTACCAAATCAATAGTAGCTGAGAAAAAAATAAGTTAATAAAATTCTTATTTAACTAATGAAAAAACATTTATCTTGAATTTATTTTCACCTCTAATCAACCTTTATTTATTTCTTATTACGTAACATTATATTCAAACAATACTTTTTAAAAAAATCAGGATTTATTCTTTATTGAAATTACTCATGCTAGATTTGAAACGTACGTTACCAAAAGTAACGTACATTTCATGGTACTTCTAAGAAGAAATAAACTGTCCACTACCTCTGTTGGTTTACATCGCGAAAATACATGCTATTGCATATCATAATCCAGCAAAATGTTTTCAGTAACTATACATTGATATACATAAAATGTTTTTCTAATATATGTTGTGATACCCATATATCAAACATAAATTTACCTTGAGTTTTATCCAAAGCGACACAATCCAATATTTGTTTTAGATTTTGATGTACTCAAATCATCCCGCCATATAAACTTTCTCACCGGAAGTTGTTTATTTCAAGAGTAGTGAATAGTTTTTACATTTCAGTAACGTACGTTTCGGTAACGTACATTTCTGACCACATTTAAACGCAGATCTGAACACAGTATTGAGCAATAATTATATTTTCTCAAATTATAATTCCTTATTATAGGAAGCTTTAATTATTTAGCACAACTCTACCTGTTTACATTTTCATCATTTCTTGTAGCAGCAGTAACGTACGTTTCACAGTAAAAATTACGTTTTCGTCTTTTCCGTAAATCATCCACCAAAAGCTGCATCTTTATATACCACTTAAAAACTACATTATTTCTGCCAATATGACCTAATATCTGCTAGAAAACGTAAAAATAAAAAAGATTTTAATCTTTTCAAAATATTTTCTATTCTGCTTTAGAACACAGACTCTAGAAGGCATGAATCAGTGGAAAGGAAGTAACAGCTATTTTGTTAATGTTTTTATCTTAGTTTTCATTATGGCCCACTGTTAAATTCACGCTGAGACGTTATAAGATATGAAAAAACACAGAGAAAATACTTTATTAAAGGCAAGTTAAAACTGGAAAAGATTAAAATTAATTTTTCTTACAGAGACAGTCACGTACGTTTCATTTTTCACAATTGTGCGATAAATATTTTTATAAATCATGGCATTTAACCACTTTTTTGTTTTGTTTTAACCATAGCGGAACATGATTGAGGAAACAGATGCTTTGAATAAAAAATAGTTCACATAATAAGACAAATATACTCCGCGGAAAGCATTTTTATCTATTTTGTAAATGGTATTGAGAATGCGTGATCAGTGCGATATTGAAAAAAGACGTGGAATGGTCAAAGTATTTGCTACCGATTCATTTCCGACGTTTTTATGTTTGTACTATCCTTAGTTTTCTTGAGGCTGCTAGGCTGCTGGGTTGCTAGGCTGCTAACTTCACAAATTTCGAAGCGTCAGAATGAAAAAAAGATGTTATGATAAAGTTCAACATCTTAAAAAGCAAAAATCACGATATTGAAAAAGAGGCATGGAATTAATATAAAGAAGTGATACTTATGTATTTCCGAACATTTTCATGTTTATACTATTCTTAGTTTTCTTAAGGCTGCTAGGCTGTCAACTTCAGGCTGTTAGGCTGCCAACTTTAGGCTGCTAGGCTGCCAACTTCAGGCTGCTAGACTGCCAGGCTGCCAACTTCACGAACATGCGACAACATTTGATCACTTATATCGTCTACTAATACATAAACAATCATTAAGATATTTGCACACTTGAGAAACGTCTTATAGATTTGCGAATAATTTTCTTTATATTTGAAATCATTGCTCTGTCAAATTAAAAGATTTACCAAATTTCAGCGAAAAAAATAAGGCAAATTATACAAGTACTTGCGCTCTCGAAATACTTTATAGATAAGCAAATTACAATGTAATGTCTTTATATTTGAACTCATTGTTCTGTCCAAATCAGTCGTATATAATTTTTTTCATGACATTCAAATATAATACTCATACATATCTATGTAGTATATTTAATGCGGCTACAAACCACAAAAGAAGAAAGCAAACTCACTTTACAGGGTCAAGACGATTATATATATATATATTGATCCAAGTCCAAAATTGCTTTGCCAATTTTAAAAATATCTGTGAATATTATTCAAAAATTAGGATTCAAGAAAATCAGACGGTTTTACATCAACCTTAAAGATCCATATTTATGAGCCGCGTCACGACAAAACCAACATGTAAGGTCTTCTTTAAACAATATAAAGTCAAATGCCCTAACCCAAGCAAAATACCTAGGAGATTTGGCATTGTCGTTTTTAGACCGGGATGTAGCGCCGATATATCTGTATATATACTATATCTGACAGTACCGGGGCTCTGCCAGGACTCTACCGGTGATTGTTGGCACTCTATCTGACCGTACCGGGGCTCTGCCGGGATCATCCGGGACTCTGCCGACATCATCCGGGGCTGTGCTTGCATGGATCTCAGCTTTTATGATCTCTTTGATCGAAGACTTAACAGCGTTTGAATACCGTGTTAGGTCATCCGTCGTCCACTTACTGTCTGCATTATCCGTAATTTCAACTTCACTCTGCATGGATGGCCCGGAGTTCATCAAGGTTGTTTTAAGTATGGACATTGGGTATCGCCGTAGTGCTACCGGGGTTATTGCGACTGCAACAATATTTTCATCCCGGATCGTCTGGGGTGGTCCTGGGCTTTGTCGGGATGCTGGTGAGAACGCTACTTAAATCGGTACTTTTAATCCCTATGGAAACCTTTTATAACTGGCTGATGCATTACTGTTGATCATAGAAATAAGTGCAATTAACATATGAAAAGTTGAGACATTTATCGTCAATTTGGACATTTATGAGCACCTAATTTGTTGCGACATTTTTCGTTAATTTTTGGACATTTATCGTTAAAGGAGTTTTGGACATTTATCGGCGATTGAGACATTTATCGTCAATTTTTGGACATTTATCGTCGTTTGGACATTTTTCGACGTTTGGACATATATCGGCGCTACAACAATAATGGAGTCACAATTGACGCTACAACCCAGTTTTTAAAAATATTAATTTTACTATATGCAGACGACACGGTCGTAATAGGCGAAACTCAGGAATCATTCCAGTCCTGTCTCAATGATTTTCACAAATATTGCGAGACTTGGAAATTAAATATAAACTTTCAGAAAACTAAGGTAGTTGTCTTTGGCACAAATAAACCCAAGTCATATATTTTCAATATAAATGGTCAATCAATCGAAACAGTAACGGAATATAAGTATCTAGGTGTTATTTTCTCTAGCTCTGGTTCATTTCTTGCGTGTAGGAAACACCTAGTTTCACAAGCAAACAAAGCCATGAATGTTCTATATAAGAGAATAAACAACCTTGACCTTCCCCTAGACCTACAAATAAAGTTATTCGACCATACAGTGCTTCCCATTCTTACATATGGAAGTGAAATATGGGGGTTCGAAAATTTAAATATCATAGAACAAGTCCATTCCAATTTTTTACGCAAGATTACTACCTTAGTTTTCTGAAAGTTTATATTTGCTTTTTTTCTCATTGTCACTACAATTACACATTTATGAATAGACTGTCTCAATGCAATTTTACAACCGACCAATGAAACTTTACACCTGTTCTATTTATAGATATGTCACGGAAACCTCGTGCTGCAATGTTATTGTTATTGTTAGGTTTTTTCCAGGGGTTAGTATCTCGAAGCTATCGTTATATTTGCGTTTACGAACGTGCTAACGATTGACGGAGGGTTGGTTAACGAGAGACTAGCGCGGGTATCTCGAAAGCAGTAGTTAAGCAATCGTTCGTTGCTTACTCGTTAGTTATTAACGATTGCGTTGTGTTATCATTTGAATACATGTACCCGAAAATTGTGTACAGCTCTTGTTTATATTCACCAAATCATTATTTTGCGTAAACGAAGGTGAATATAAGGTAACGATCATGTTAAACCGGAACACAATCACACGACACGTGCAGGATCCGCCGGTCTGTCCTCTAGCAATATAGACTTGTTTTGCGATGAAAATCCCGATTGCCTTGATAATATCAATTGTGATAGTGGTAAACCTACAAAAACGAGAACAGTCAATGGAACTGCCCCTGTTGAAAGTTCCAATGAAACAGGCGTGATTTCTAATTGAGGGGCGGGGCGGGAACTTAACATAGAAACTGCAAAAAAACGACTGTATATAGAACCGCAGAGACTGAAGATTTAGCAGCAGAGGCTGCCAGTGTAGTCAGATATTTTAAACTCTTTACATAGTTAAAGCCAATATTCTGGCGGAGCGTCTTCTCAATACCAGTCAAAAAATATGGGGACAGATACCATCCCTCATTCTTCAGGCTATAGGAACATGTTGTTTTAGGGTGTAAGTATACTGTCAATATTCAAATTTGAAAATGTTGCTTTCATTGTTGCTTTCCGTTTGAGTGAAATATAGACTATATTTTCACGAAACATAATGATATTTTACCCTTTAGACAAACATATGTACGAGCAACTCTTTCTAAAATCCCACTTGCTACACAGCTGCAAAGACGTCATGCGCATAACAATGACACCATGAGCAAAACAATGACTTCATAAGCATAAATATATACTAAATATGTAAAGTCGATTTTGATAATCATGACGTTTATATTATTAGTTATAAAGATTTTTGACAGGTAATATTGCCCTACATAAACGACTGTTTGGAAATATAACCCGACCCGTTAGGCGATGGTTATATTGCCTACAACCATTTAACATGTCAGGAATATTTATAACGAATTTATTAAACCGCGAACTTCCCTTTTTTGAGAAAAAAAAGTGAGATTTCTTAGAAAATTGCCAGAAACAGTGTATATAAAACTATAAAAATTTCACGATTCTCCAAACAAAAGAGACGTGACAAACGTGCAGTATTATAAAATCTTTTATAATACTGCACGTTTGTTACTGCAAGTTTGGTACGTCAATTTTAATTGGCGTTTATATAGTTTATATACACAGCTGCTGTCAATTTATCAAAAAATCTCTCTTTTTTCTGCAGTATTGTAAATTCGTTATAAAGATTTTTAACAGGATATATGGCCGATATAATTTTGTTTGCAATATAACTCTCACTTGGCGGCTCGGGTAATCCTTTATATACGGCCATATAACCTGTCAAAAATCTGTATTACTAAATATATACATGGCTGCTGTTATAATTTTGTAACTAGTTTGAATTTTTGTTGAATTTTCAGCATGATGTAAGCATATATTTATTTATCACTCACCCGTGCCGATTTTGCGACTCTGTAAATATGGTATTGCACGGCCGTGCATATATTTTGACGTGACGTCATTAGCGTTATACAAACATAGTGTGAAGACGCGCTAAATGTTAGTGTTATACTAAAGGCGCATCAATAAAAATGACTCTTATTTCACTTTAAACTGTCTTTATATTGGGTATGTGATAAATAGAATATTAAATTTGTGTAAGTTCATTACTGAATTTATTGCACTCGTTGAATAAAAAAATATTATGCTCGCCAGAGGCTCGCATAATATAATTTTATTCAACTCGTGCAATAAATTCAGTATTGAACTTACACTCATTCAATATCCTCTATTTATGTTTTCTTGTGCAAAATTACACATTACGGAGATTATTCCTTTCGCCGTTTAAGTATTAATATGTTTTTTTTCATCCGCATTCAAATATAAGTCTTAAATTAAAATGTTAAGAACCTTTACATATGTTTGATATGGGAGAAAAATTTTGTTTGTTTGGATTTTTACGGGTCGTCAACACATAACTGGCCATATTGTGTCGAATGCTATAATAGGCTTAAAATGTTATGTAAAACTTTGTAAATGACAATAAAAATGAGTCAATAAGATCCAAGAATACAAGTTTCTCTCTTTCAAATAATCAACGATATGTTTTATGGAATTGTATTAAAGAGTTCTTTGAGTGAATTTACACAATAAAATCTATTACGGGCCTGTGAAAATTCATGAGAAAAAGAAATACAATAGATCTACTATATTTATGTCGGTTCATCATTTTTTATCAATAAAATGATGTAATTCTCATTTTTATGTACTTTAAAATCGCACCTTTCTTACTTTTGTGTCAAAATGATAGTAACGAGAGCCTTACGACACCCTCTAGACATCCGTTAATAATTGGGCATGTTAACGATTATTCGTTAATTACGAGAGCGTCGAGATAGCGGTGAAAACCTTAACGAGAGGTATACGATAGTCGTTATGCTAACGATAGCTTCGAGATACTAACCCCAGGTCAGCCCGGTTGTACATAGGCCAAAATTAAAATTATTGGTTACTTCATTCATAAATTTTTGACTACTGTATGTTCACTGACTTTTTCCTTTCTTTATTGTTGTCAGCATATTAAGAACTCAAAACTTTGTTTTTTTCACCGCTTTCAAATAAATACTTCAAATATTGTCCGCTTTCCCCAACAAATACAGAAACACTTAAACGCAAAACATAATTAATTAGAATATTTTTTACCATGTTGTTAACCATACTAATTATTTATGCTACTCTTCGTTCACATGTTATTGATTGAAACATGTTAAATGTGTATTATGTAATCTGTGACAATTGAAAATAAAGTGATTTGTATTGTATTGTATTGTATTGTATTGTATTGTATTGTATAATTATTATTTGTTATTAGTATTTGTAGCGTCGATATATGTCCAAACGTCGAAAAATGTCCAAACGACGATAAATGTCCAAACATTGACGATAAATGTCTCAATCGCCGATAAATGTCCAAAACTCCTTTAACGATAAATGTCCAAAAATTAACGAAAAATGTCGCAACAAATTAGATGCTCATAAATGTCCAAATCAGTTAACGATAAATGTCTCAATTTTTAATTTGTAATTTATTGTATTGGATACTGTAACAATCTATCCAACTAACCCGTGATTTTACCCTCTGGTTTACCCCCGACGTAAAATGTATCATTCATTATTGTGCATGGCCAGTTGCAGATCCGGATATATTGAGGTATAATAATATAAATGTTTAAATGACACCATCATATAGCAATTATAATGTTACTATTCGAATACTGTGTAAAATTTATTTTAATCTGTTGACAAAAACTTTAAACATTTCTTCTCCATTCGACAAACTTTATTTTGAAATTATCACAACTTGTCAATGAATATTTTCATCTTTAAACTGTTTTTACACATACATTAACTGGTTTACACTTGGTTATGTCTTGGTTGCAACTTCGGTAATGTACTGATGCCATTTCTTACGGTCTTCTGTACCATATATCTGCAATCTCGTACCAACAAAGGGCATCAGTAGTACGAATTATGTAATTATTGTATATTTTATTGAACAGATCACCTATATAATAGTGATTTTAAGGGTGATTTGCTATTCAAACCTTTCTCGGCTAAGTCGAGGAAGACTTTCAAATATGAATACTAATTCTACACTTGAGTTCACCTTGACCAAGGCGTCCTCAATTCGTCCTTAAGGAAGCCTTTCCCGAGTTTGAGTGGAGGTTGAGTTCGAGTGACGACACTGAATATAGCTATAAGTGTAGAGTAACGCAATGCAGATGTTAACAAGATATGTTTGTAAAACATTTATGCCCCCTTAACATAGCCAATTATTTAATATTATAACATTATATTTTTAAATGTGTATAAAAATGCATAGTAAATTTGTTATGGAATACATGTATATCATTGCCATGGGGCAGGACCAATATGACCCATGGGGCAATGAATTGAGTAAACCCTGTAGTTGTCAATGAGACAATGTTACACACAAATATCTTCTACAAACAAACTTTTCATGGTGAGGTCACTGTGACCTTTACCGTTGACCTTCTGACCCCAAAATCAATAGGGGTCATCTACTAGTCATGACCAACCTCCACACCAAATATGAGGACCATCAGCCAAAGCATTGTCTAGTTATTGAGCGGAAATGGCATGGTCTACGGACCGACCGACATGGGCAAAGCAATATACCCCCACTTCTTCGAAGGGGGGCATAATAACTTATTTTATTTGACTTTTTTATCGTTGGTACCGGTTGCCCATATGACCAACGCCCCCTGAAGATTGTTAGTATATTATTTTTCGGTGCATGATACAGAAGACACCCCGTTCCAGAGGCGACCCTGGTTCTTGTAAAGCACCAGTACAATGCACTTCGGTTCAACTTATTTTTTTTCCCTTTTAATAGTAAGTGAGATTGACTGTATCCAACAATCAACTTATTTTCAAAAACACTTTTTAAACTTTTTTTAACAATCTCACAAGCATCCCGCTAGAGTTCCGGTGGTCGGTCGGGTGATCCAGGAACAACTGGGGTACGTCCGTAACTCTGTCGGCAACGTCCGGGATGATCAAGGGCTCTGCCGGGACTCTACCGGTGATTGTCGGCACTCTATCTGACCGTACCGGGGCTCTGCCGGGATCATCCGGGACTCTGCCGACATCATCCGGGGCTGTGCTAGCATGGATCTTAGCTTTTATGATCTCTTTGGTCGAAGACTTAACAGCGTTTGAATATCGTGTTAGGTCATCCGTCGTCCACTTACTATCTGCATTATCCGTAGTTTCAACTGGACTCTGCATGGATGGCCCGGAGTTAATCCTGGTTGTTATAAGTATGGAAATTGGGTATCGCTGTAGTGCTACCGGGGTTATTGAGACTGCAACAATATTTTCATCCCGATCGTCTGGGGTGGTCCTGCATGGCTTTGCCGGGATGCTGGTGAGAACGCTACATAAATCGGTACTTTTAATCCCTATGGGAACCTTTATAACTGGCTGATGCATTACTGTTGATCACAGAAATAAGTGCAATTAACATATGAAAAGTTGAGACATTTATCGTTAACCGATTTGGACATTTATGAGCACCTAATTTGTTGCGACATTTTTCGTCAATTTTTGGACATTTATCGTAAGAGGAGTTTTGGACACTTATCGGCGATTGAGAAATTTATCGTCAATTTTTGGACATTTATCGTCGTTTGGACATTTTTCGACGTTTGGACATATATCGGCGCTACACATGTCTATACGTTAGAGTGTGTTGTACTAAATGGCATATCATTAACATAGAAAATGAAGAGTAAAGGGCCTAATATAGACCACTGGGGGACACCTGATTTCACTGTTTCACTATTTGAACGATTATTTCCATATTTGACAAACTGTGTCCTATTATTAAGGTATGATTTGAATAGTTTTATTGAGACGTTTGAGAGGTTGTATAATTTGAACTTGTGTAACAATATGTCATGATCTACCAAATCAACGGCCTTCTTTCGGTCCTAAAAACTTTGTGCCTTCCAAAACTATCGTCATCTAAATCATTAAGGAAGAATTCTATGGGCTGTTTAACAGGATTGATTTTTTTTCGGAAACCTCACTTACTTTCATGAATGATATATGTTTCATCTATAACTGTGATGCAATATGTTTTTCAAAGACTTTTGTTGGGCAAAAATATTTTTTTGGTCCTCTTTTGGACCATTTTTGTAAATTGGAAGTACATATGTTTCTTTATTTTTTTTTGGAAGATGCCATTTTTAATGAAATTATTAATTATAGAAGCTATAGCTATTCTTCAATAATCACCACAAGCTTTAAATAAGTAGATACGCGGACTAATTCGATCCTTTTCTACATTCTTTTTATCAATAAGTAGTTTTACTTGGAATGGACTGATTTCGTCAACTTATGTCTTCTTGTGTGACATAACAATTCCACGAGCTAAGATAATTGGTATGTAGATGCCTTGTGAACTTCAATTTTTAGGGAGTCTTAATTTTCGCTATTTTATCGCCACATCAGCGAAATCTGTGCCATGTAGAGGCCGTAAAATGACGTCCCGTATACTCACTCAGAGATGTTATATTTCCCATCCTTGAAGATCTTTCAGTATGACACAAAACTCTTATCAAATCAAGAAGACCGCGTGGCATGGTCGTTTTTGATTGACGATTCGTTCTTTCTTTATAGAAAGTGTAAGATATATCAAACATGAAAACATTTTCAAACACAAATTGTTTGTCTTTTTTTGTCTCTTTTTTTGTAAAATTTTCAGTCAATCTAACTTCGTAAGATATTGCGTCACTGTCTTTACTAAAGTTATTTTACGCTTTATTAAAAGAGGTTATGACCCTCTTTTTAGACATACCGCATGCTTTAACAGAAAAGGGTGTGGCAGGTATTAACACTCATGCATAGTAAAGTTCAAATGCTTTCCTGATTTGGATCGACATATATTTTTAACAAGCCGTCCGAAGATAACAACACCGCATGTTCCTTCAAAGCCGCCTCTTGTCTTAGCGCTGTATTGTCGCAAATTAGATCAACCACGTGGTTTAAAAGATGAATAGCCTGAATTTTATTTGTATTTCCATCAATGAATACATAAACATTCACGTCTGTTTTAATATAGAAAACAAGATCAACAAGGAAGGACGGCATTTAATGAACGCATCCCCCAACACAGGACCACCAGCAAGAAATCCAGCATAACACCAAACATGACAGGGTACACGGGCAAAAAGTCTGCTAAATAATTCATACTGGTTTGTGCGTACTGCAAACGGTAATTTTTCGACCGCTACCATGGTTGACAGGTTTTTTTAAAGATCTTATCAAAGCGTTAATCTCTTAATATAATTTAGATTTAAGGTCAGTGATGGACAGCAAATCAAAAGAATCTTTTTTTCTCACGTCGGCTATTAATTAAACTTTGAAACAAAACAAGTTTGTGTATTATACAATAAAATCAAGAAAACTGAATCTCTAGATAAAAGCCCAACACGGCAACATTGGAAATGTTGCAGAAGTTAACTGTTTTGAATGAGCCTGGACGGTAGTGGTAATTGCAGTCTATAGTCCACGTCACCTAGCAACGACTTAAGCCACAACCAGTAAAATATAGGGATTAATCGTATTTTCATTTATAAATAGAACGATTGATATACATCGAACCACAAAATTTAAATTATTTCCTTCATTGCTATGCTGTTTCAAAAAGGAAATTTGAAAAAAAATTATCTGCTCTAAATAAAACTTTCCAAAAAAGCGGTTAAAAAAATTTAAATTAAAAAACAAAAAAAAAATTGGGATAAAAAAAAAGGGTTAAAAAAAAAAACGTTGCTTTCCCCGGGCTGCGGTTCGTTTATTGGGGTGAATTTTTCAAACCCGTGATCCATTTATTATATTTGTATAGAAAATTTAATAAAAAAAAATAAAAAGCCCCAGCACAATCAACAACTAGTATTTCCCCGGGAAATTTTTCCCCGGCAAACCCTATAGCAAACACCTTTGTAAGTTTTCTGACATAATAATATTACCATGGTCCTACACAAACAATTACAAAAGAAGATAGGACAAGAAGCGTATACAGAAATAAAATACATAACAACATAATTATTATATATGCTAGATGATACAAAATGGTAACAACAGTGGTACACATGCGCAGTATCCTTGATTAATCTTGAAGCTGTGCTCTTAAAGAATTGCGCAGTATCTTTGATTAAGATTATGTTACAGGTCATTTATTATTGTTTGTTTACGATACGTAACTCGGTCGATACTCTCTTTCTGTTGTTTTGAACATCAGCATGTATAATTGATGTCTGATTGATTTGCACTTTAGGGGGAATCAGTCTGTTACTTACATGCAAAGAATTGTGGGATTATTCTTTAAATAATTAAATAAAATCAACAGCAACAAAGGCAGTGCATTGTTTCATTCATTTTAAATAATATCTTATGTAATTAACAATCAACGAGACCTGTATTAATTAGAAGATATAAAGTATTAATTTTGCATTAATTAATTATTCAGTATTTAGATGTGAGATGTAATTCAATTTGCAACAATCGTAAGTGTTAAAGCGGAACATCTTAACAGTTCATAAATGTCAAAACATGCATCTATATAGGGTGAGTGAACGCGCAGAGAAATTATTTTTTTAGATATATTGTTTATAGTGTACGCATTATCATATATAAATCAAAAATACCTATTGTGTGCATATCAACAAGGACTATTGTTGTTGTTGTTGTTGTTTAGTTACTTAGATTTATAGTGACTCATCAGGCGGACATTGTAACAACAAAGGCTGGAGAAACATACGTTTTGTTGTAACTCTAGTGTCATAAAAACCTTGTTGTAATATTTTTACACAAGTTTGACAGAGGAAACATGTGCTAGATACATACAAATGCACCAAAATAACACAGAAGGCACGAGAACGTATGAAATATAGAGGGATTTTATAGGATTAATATATGAATATATATGTATGTATATATAAATACGCAAAATGATGTTTAAGGGATTTATTTTTGTGTGATCAACTTTTAATATTTTTTCCCATTGTGAGATTTCAAACATTAAGTATTTGTGTCACTTTTAAATTTAAATTTTTTCCATTTTATGAAAAAAGTTTAATATGCTAAGGGGGTGCTAGGGGGGTCGTGGGCGGGAACTTTTATTTTCCGGGATCGTCCCTGAACAGGCTCAGCAACATTTTCAATTTTGTCGTTTTGAACTTTCTTAAGGGGTTCTATTTCTCTCTTTTTGTTTATTCGTTATCTTTTAACTTTTTGTTTATTGTATATTTAAATATTTTTTTTTCTAATTGTTTTTCTTTCCAATTGCCGGATATAACTGTATTGGCTATCATCATCATCATCATCATCATCATCATAATCATCATCATCATCATCATCATCATCAGCAGCAGCAGCAGCAGCAGCAGCAGCAGCAGCAGCAGCAGCAGCAGCACCATCATCATCTTCATCATCAGCAGCATCATCATCATCATCATCATCATCAGCAGCAGCAGCATCATCAGCATCATCATTATCATCATCATCAAAAAGTACACAAATTATGATTGATATTACAACAGAAACAGCCGTAGCAGTAAATACAACAATGCAATTACAACAAAAATCATCACCATCATCATCATCACCGTCGCTATCATCATTTTCGCAATCATTTTTATTATCATCAAATTTATCAACACTAGTTAATTAAATTAGTAAATCAACAAAGTCACCATTACTTACCGTAAACTGCGCACATTTTAAATAATTGAACTCAAGTTATGTACATATGATATCTGGCAAAACTTTTATTACATGTAGTTTAAACAGTGCATGCATTTCCATTAATATTAATGTTCATTTTAAAAACATGTTGTTCATATGAGTCTCAAATTCCTTCCCTTTTGAAAATATTTCAGCCATGAAAAATGTTACTTCATAAAGGGACTTCCTATAATTGTGTTCAGGAGTATGTTTTGGCATGCACATTTAAAGATAAGATACAACTATCATTAAGGAGTATCGGGATTTTAAACAAAATAAACGACATCAACAGCAAAAAAATATCAATTTCTTGATTGGCAATTGATTTTTCGGTTTTACTTCTTCATAAAATATTCATGGCCACATGACCGGACAATTGAATGTAGGTAAATCGATACGTGTTCTTGTCTAATAAGAAACTTTTCCTTTTCTATAGGGAGATATTCTGGACCAAATAGGACATAACTGATAAAGTATTTTTTTATTTTATTACTAGATAATAATATGGAGAAAAAACTTGTACTAGTACTAGTAATCAATCAATCAATCAATCAATCAATCAATCAATCAATCAATCAAATTGGTCGAATGAACGAACGAAAGAACGAAGGAACGAAAGAATGAATGAATGGATGAATGAATGAATGAATGTAAATGAATGAATGAATGAATGAATGAATGAATGAATGAATGAATGAATGAATGAGTGAATGAATGAATGAAGAAGGCGGAAGAAAACAGGTTATATACGGGTACATTAAATGAAGTAATACGTTAAATTCCTTTATCAAACACATTGTAATAATGAACCAACATTTCCGTCTTACAAATTAACGCCATAAATTAACTATACCAACACTATGAATGTATTTGAGCCGCGTCACGACAAAACCAACATAATGGGTTTGCGACCAGCATGGATCCAGACCAGCCTGCGCATCCGCGCAGTCTGATCAGGATCCATGCTGTTCGCTATCAGTTTCTCTACTTGTAATAGGGTTGGTCTGGATCTATGCTGGTCGCAAACCCATCATGTGGATTTTGTCGTGACGCGGCTCATTTAATGTTTACCAGACAAAATGGAGGAGCACTGTGACACGATGATACATATGATCATGGACAGTGTATATCAGATTAGACTTCAACTTGACGATATCTACATACAAAGTCGACAATCTGCTCGTCCAGCCACGTGCCAGACTGAAATTGAACCATGGTACACGTGGCCAAATCTCATGTTCTACTTTGAAGACCTTGATCTTGACTGTGAGTTTGGATATCTGCAGTTTTTTCAAGTAACAACCAATTCAACAAGAGTAAAAGGTAATAATCATTCGTATCATCATAAGAGCGTTCCCATTGCTGTAGGAGCTAATTGCAACTTTTTGGCCATTTTCGTCAGTCTTCGGATAAGGATAGATATTATAGATATTAGGCAATAAGAGCAAGCATAATAACCAGTGATCTCCAGTTATTATTGATACTAGCCGAGATGTTCCGATTGCGGTATAGTGATTCCTTTGCGACATTGACCTTTTTTGGCACATTGTATGACCAGTCAACCTCATCGCTTACACCAATGGGGATTATTTATTCTCCCTATCTTTTTTTTCGTAAAATTTTATAATCAAATGAAAATAATCAAAATACTTCCCCGCCATAAACGGCGAAAAAGATACGATAACGAAAAGTCGAAACTACGACGATGAAAACGCGAAATATATCGAGTTTTCGCCATCATGGTTATTTCGACCTTTGACATTTGATTTAAAATATTCATAGAATATATATTAATTCATTCTCTTAAAAGATATGTGCAATATGTTTTTAATGGTCATAGACCTTAACTTTTTTCTATCACGGACAGGTCTTGAAGCTAATATATGTGGAGATGCCAAACCTAAAGGCATATTTGTATTGGACAAGGAGAGATATTTGCAGGTTCGGTATGTTGCCAAAAGAAACCAGTATATAGAGGGCGCTTTCTCCATCATTATCACGTCATACACAGAAGGTAATCTTTTAATAATGCACCATCCTTTTTTCAATGAGTCATGTAACAATATATTTCGATTGTTGACATTGTAAAATAGTGATACTTGCTATTTTTTAAGAAAGCGCCAGATTAACTTGATCAGTAGCAAGGAATACAGCTTCCCATACATAGTTTGAAGATTATCTTATTCAAATTAGACACATTTAGTAAAAAAAATTCCTAAATTTCAATAAATTTTGGTAACAAAAGTATTTTCTCAAAATATGAACACAATAAATCTATAAAGTTAACTATTTACAAAGTAATCAAGAGACTCTTTGGTTGTTCAAGGGAGTCTCTTACAGAAATGATTGAATGCTGAATATAATGATTCTTTTTCTTATTGACAGAACCATGTCCTGACCATAGTTTCAAGTGCGACAACTCTCGCTGCATAGATAGAGAAATACGTTGTGACGGCTATGATTCGTGCGGTGATGGCTCCGGATGTAGATTTGACCTGTCGTCTGCTGCCATTGCTGCAATCATCATCTGTAGTCTAGTCGGATTATTTGTTCTCATCTCAACAGCTATATGTGTCGTCTGCTGCGTGAAGAAAAGCCGGAAATCACAAGAAAGAGCTCAGGTTGAAATATTTACTATATAGTTATCAGTTTGAAGAAAATAAAATGATGAGCAATGCAAACTGAAATTTTGTTTACACAGTAGATATTTCTTGAAAAATTTAATATTCGTTTTACATTCTAAAATAATTCTTTTGTTATTATTAAATGATTGATTTATTTTGCTCAAATATAAGATGTACAAAACACAATAGAATAATTTAAGACATTAAACGCACAATTACAACATTCTTTACAGAATCAAGCGCAGCCAGGACTGGTGTATACAGTAACAGCTGATGGAAATGGAACATTAAGTCCCCCATCTTACACCTCCGGTCAAAATGGTCAAAGAAGGTTAAATGATTCAAGTTCGACAAATTCCGCCGCGCATCGGTCCACATCGCCACCTTCAGCTCAACCACCTACAAACTTTACGGCAGGACAAAGCCCTGCGTATCCACCAAACTTTACAATGCCGTCTTATCAAGAGGACATTTTCCAAATTCCTCCTCCGTATGAAGAAATGCAAACATGTGTGCAGGACAGAATAGAATCTACAGAACGTGTTCGTGAAAACACAGATAATGACGTTTTAGAAAACATTAATCCAACAGATATTTCGGTTAATGAGGTAACAGACCGAACAAAAGTAGAAGAGACAAAAGAAAACACAAATAATTCGGCAGCTACTGCTGAAGTAAATTATCATGATAGTGCATCCGTTGAGACTGACCAGAACGAAGACACGACATATGAAATAATAAGTGACCCCGCAGATGTTCTGGAAACGAATGACAATAAAAGTGATTGTAAGAATATCGGAAAGAATTTCACTGATAATACGTCAGAAGAGTCTGAAAAGGAAGTGGCAAACTCTTACACAAACGTTTTATACTCTGGAGAAAATGATAATTTTGTTAACAGGGAACAGAGTTTGGAAAATGGGACAACAAGTGGAGTCGTAGTAGATAAAAAATTCTCCGCTTGAAACTACTGAATAAAATATGTAAAAAACAGTGATGCTATGATTAAAATACCATTGAATGATCAAATTAATGCAAATGGAAACTAAAGAATAAACTAACTAGTATCATGCCAATCATCGTTTCACTAAAATGAAATCGACAGGCTAAAGAGTATCATAAAGCCGTTAGGTGAGGGAATAAACACGGATACTAAAATAATAAATATAAAAGCAGTTTATTTCGACGATGAATTGAACGTTTATGTGAATTTACAGTCACATTATGCTAATTATTTCATTGTCAAGATGCGATGAATTGCCTATACTGAATATACATGTATTTCAAAGATTGACTGTTATAATGGTGATTGGCCGATAGTTGATAATTGGAAAATGATCAAGACAAAATATAAATGTCCATGAAATGTAAAAAGACTGTCCCACTCTTTTTATAAATTGAACTTTTCAGGTAAATTCTGATGGATATTAACAGAATTTTCATTGAGTTATGTGAGTTATTTATCGTTCATGTGAAATAATTTTTAAAAAATGAAAGGAATTATGGCAAAATAAAAAACAAACTTCTTTTGACATTCAGCTGTTCACTCACTATACACCTTTGGATGGACGGAATATCACTTTCAATAAGATATTTAAATACAGCTTTCAATCTAAATGTCCACCATGTTCCCTTTCTATCGTTGTCAAGGGGGTGATAGGTCAAGTCGCAAAACGGAAGTTAAATTCCGGAAGATATCCGGATATCGTAATGTTGTTGTGTTGTGTTGTGTTTTTTTTTTGTAATTAATATTTGCAATGGCACATTAGCCCTGTAGTAGCCCTGTAGAAATGTGTATACTGTGAATTCACTTAATTCCGTGGACACAAAATTTCTTCGTTTTGTCACGAAGAACATTTTCGTGAGTTCGTAAGTCCGTGAACTGTTGATTGTTTGTTTTTCATATAAAGTTAAAATGTGAAATAAAGGATGAAAAATAGTCCTATAAAAATAATGAAATTTCGTTAGATATAAAATTCGTGGATTGACCTTATCCATGAAAAACACGAAAATCAGTATCAAACGAATAGTAATGATTTTGCTAATAAAAACTCCTGCATACATGCTTTATATGTTTTCTGGTGTTTGTAAGTTACTCTTTGCCCGCTACACGAAAATTATACAAACAAACAATCTCTATGGTACATATGGAACCCAGCCAATATTGATGTCGACTTGACCAGCGCAGTGCGACTGCTGAGGTAACATCCTAATCCAATGACGTCATAAATCAACGATTTGCACGTGAAAGCCTGATGGTTCGTGCACTCAACGAGACATTTGTACTCGGACAGGTTGTTGAGTAAAATGTCATACTGACTGGTCGTGTCAAGTTGTTTCTGGTAACTGTTACCGTACGCAGTACATTCTTGAATAAAAAAAAATCGCAGTTATTTTAAAGCAATCAATGTCATTTGTCATATATACATGTATTTGTCACGTGAACCAAACTATTTGTCCAAAAATTAAAATTTTAAGATATAACCTTAGAAACAAGAAAACATATATTCAATGAATAAACAACATCAAAAATAGAACTAAACTGAAATAAACAAAAAGTTAGAAGAACAATCAATCTGTATGAAGATTGTCATGTAGGTTTGTTGTTTTTGTTGTTGTTTTTTTTGTTGTTGTTGTTTTTCAAATATTTATTATCTTTCCTTCTTTAGAAAGGATTAATTCGTCATAAAAGTAGCAAAATGTAAACAATGAAGTATTTTGGCTTCCATACTAACTACTAGATCACTATGACTGTAGTATTTGCCAAAAAGCAACAGAAGGCCAGAAGCATTATAATTATGAATCAGGTAATTGGCAAATGAGGAAATGTTTTTTTTTAATGTAACAGAACACCGGAAAATGAAAAGCTTTTGAGAAATAAGAATTAAGACAATTTGGGGACATAATCCGCCTTTGAGATTACATACCAGTATTAAAATATAATCTATTGTACCTTTAAAATATTTTCTTAATTGTCCTGTGTTAACTATGGTGGCTGATTTGTGCTATTCGTGTTTTCACCCCTCGCCCCGCTAATTAGCGTGTTTTCGCTCCGCGCCCCCTAGATTTTAACTTGTAAATTCCCGCAAATTTGCGTGCCGAAAACACAAATGGCACAAATCAGCCACCATAGTTAACCAGAGAATAAGTGTGTGTGTCTTTTTTTTTATCAAATTGTCACATAAAACGAAACTGATTATTAACTCGTATTTAAATTACATGAGCCGCGTCACGACAAAACCAACATAGTGCGTTTGCGACTAGCATGGATCCAGACTAGCCTACGCATCCGCCCAGTCTGAGCAGGATCCATGCTGTTCGCTATCAGTTTCTCTACTTGTAATAGAGTTGGTAAGCGAATAGCATGGATCCTAATCAGACTGCGCGGATGCGCAGGCTGGTCTGGATCCATGCTGGTCGCAAACGCATTACGTTGGTTTTGTCATGAAGCGGCTCATATGTCGTTATTTTGAAAAAAAGTAATTATTTTGATCGAACCTGCAATACATCCCTGCGTTGTCCAGTCGTAACTGTATCCTAATATACACTGGCATATAGAATCCCTGCACTCGGAGTTCGTTATGTGGGAACACTCATCTATGATCGTACATGGCTCACTCATAAAGAAGTAAGGGTATACCATGTAGCTGAATTCTGAAGGTGGACCAACGTAAGTTGTGTTGCCGTTAGTTGTGGTGCCGTTAGTTGTGGTGCCGCATTGAACGTTCTGTAAAGAATAAATAAATATTGTTTTTTCTATGTATGTATGTATGTATGTATGTATGTATGTATGTATGTATGTATGTGTGTATGTGTGTGTGTGTGTGTGTGTGTGCGCGCGTGTGTGCGCGCGTGTGCGCGTGTGTGCGTGCGTGCGTGCGTGCGTGCGTGCGTGCGTGTGTGTGTGTGTGTGTGTGTGTGTGTGTGTGTATGGATGGATGGAGATGGATGGATGGATGGATGGATGGACGGACGGACGGACGGACGTACGTATATATTAATTTATTTATTTATTTATTTATTGTCAGTGTAAAGGTATATCGGTAGTGTTAAGAACAACTGTTTTGTTTGTTTACAGATCTTGTATACATATTTTGACTTCCACCAAAAGGTTAATGTGTTGTTTAGATATATCGCGAGCTACTAGGGATGATCAAAAAATAACATGGACATTTATTTTTCAAATTCACTGGATTTTTGTTTATTTTTATACTGATTTACTCTGCCTTAAAGGTGCATGCAACAATATGAGCCAAAATTTGTCAATAAAATCACATTTAATAAAATGTACTTAGATAATAAATAAGATTTAAAGAAAACGGCCAGAAGATTCAAGATTCAAGTAATAAATGATATGTTATGTGCGATTAATAACTGATTTCGACGTATTTATCACCATATTTCTACAGCACTAATGGCTACTTTTGCATAGTTTGACCTCTTTTCGGACATTTACGTGAATTGTGCAATGTGTATATTACTGTCTTCACTTCACAATATTTACCTTTCAACTACATTTTCTTTCTTTAAATTTTCATGAAAATAAGCATGAATCTGAGGGCATCTGCCTAACTCTGAATTCGATTGTATAGCTTACAAAGTCATAAGCTCTATCTAACATATATATAAAAAGATAAAAAATATATTTTAAATAACATACCCCTGTTTTCTGAGCATATTGTTGAGGATTCGGACACAAAACCGTAATTTCGGTGTGTATTTGTTCATTTAGAAAACACGTGTTTGTTCCTTCTACTAAAATAACGGACGCACATGAATCGTTTATGCTACACGCACGTGCACAATCCATTAAACTTCTTGAGAATGTCCCGTGCATAGGAACGCCGTAAGGCACGACGCACGCCATCTCTGAGTGATATTCCGTAAAACATTGTCCATAAACAGTAGAAATACAGACAAGTAAGTGCAAAAACAAAACACCATAGAGTACCATTGTTGTCTCTAAAATTGTTGAAATGTTTACGGTTCAAAAAGAGATCTAGTTCTGACCTTTGATCGGCGGGAAAGTGAAGAACGGTATCAGGTGTTATTTGGTCATAGTTTAACCCACGTGACTAGTTGTCCCACGTGTCTGGTTACCCTACGAGTGTAAATATTTAATCGTCATTAAATAAATATTCCCGATCCTTCGCATCATAAAAATATTGGTACATACCGACTTAATAAAAAGTAATCTTTATTTCATAATTGATTTCTTATTTAAAGTGAATTGGTCTACAAATAGAAGGTACGCGTTAAAGCTGCATGCCTCCAGATGAGCCAAAATATCTCAAGAAAATTAAACTTGAGAAAAATGTACTAAGATTTTTAGAAAAGTAAAAAGATTTAAGATTAGTGTATTAATTTACATGTTAAATGTGATTAAGGACACATTTTCAGAATTTCTCACCATATCTCTACTGCGTTATAAACTATTTTCATGAAAATTGGCATGGATCTGGATTGTTCTAGAACAAAATATTATCACCATATATTATTATGTTCGTACTGAATTACTTTAGAATCCTATCAACATTTTGCTTTCAAGAAATATTTTATAAGGAAATTGCAGACTCGGTTTGATCGTGTCTGTTCATGAGAGCAACATTTCTTACCCCCCCCCCCCTGCTCCCTAGCACCGGCAAGCGGTATTCAGTCTTCAGCACTTACAATGATCCCGAAGGACCAGATAAATATATCAACACCTAAGTAAAGTTTGGATCAATTTTTTTATCGAGAGCTGATACTGACATTTGCTTTTGAAAATCCAACACTTCCCCTAAGCATTTGAACTCGACAACAATTTATATATTTTCGTTTTCGATAGGTGCCGGTAAAACTTCACAGAGTGCGTCTACCATTTGAAAATACAAGCACTTCCTTTTTTAATGGCATCACTGTTAACTTCCATTTGACACAGTAAAATTTGTCAACCATTTGCTAATTGAATAAAAGTGTCATCTACATATAGAATAATAAACAATATGACAATCATTAAGTGTTACTTGTAAACAGAAAAAAGTTTGCTTAGATCAGAACCCTGAAACATAGTGGCTTGATATACGTTTTTGGGGGCGACATGTTAAAATTTCAGCCATAATATTGTAAATATTCGACAATTTCCGTCACTTTCCGTGACAGATAAAGATCATGTAAAACTTTTAAAAACGAGTAACTCCATCAGCAACACAATTGCTAGTTTAGGTGGCTAATTTTTAATGACTTGCCACTCGCCTCTTTGTTGTGTTTCTTCCCACTTCTATGGATTCTTATCTTGTCATAGATTTGCATTTTTGTATTTGTCAAAGCTATCCAGGTTGCTAACAAATGGTCGTTGGTTCTATTAGGGTACCGCATGTACCTAAAATAGCCCTTGTAGACGCACCTTAGGTCCTCTTCCAACAGTAAAGCTTAAAAAATGTCGCATTATGTTTTGTATAATTCTTTACCACGTGACTTTTTTCATCTGTGTGAGGCAGAAAATCTTTACAAAAAACGGTCTAGGTAGTATTTCCTACCATTTTTTACATTTTATTATTTTAATGGGATAGAAATGTAGAGAGTTGCCTATACATAGAATGAGATTTGCCGAACAACAAGGAGAAAATCACACAGTTAACTGTTCTTTTTTCTGTTTGGTTTGTTATGTTTGTTTGTTTTTGTTTTTTTTTTCTGAAAACATTCTATGCATGGATTTGCTATAAGTATTAATAGACCCATAAAATATGAAACATTATTAAAAATGTCACGTGATAAAGCCTTGCGTGTATTCAGTGTAGATGAAACCCCAATACAGGATACTTTTTTCAAATACAAAACTGAATTCCCCATTTAGCTACTACAATATTTATTTAGTCTCCAAAGAGTATGACCCACTGATAACGATCATTAAGAATTGTTGACATATATCTTAAAAGGCCGAAGAATACTTTGCGTCCATGCCTTTGTTATAAATTATATTCTTTGTATGATAAACAGTTTTTTTTATCAAATGTAAATATCAATCGTTATTGTTATACAAATAAAAAATATTAACTGTTAAAGTACTCTCTATGAACTATTTATTTCAATGACGTATTCAGCGTTACTTTCTTCATTATTTATTCATTATAAACAAAATTTCTCCTATATATTTCTAGTGTGTTTTTTCTGTAATATTAACTATTGAATTGTTGTATCAAATATCACCTTTTTGTTTGATTACAACGCTGACAAAGGACATTAATTACTTTTATATTATAACATTTCAGTATATACCTTAAATAAGAAATCGATGTTAAAACTATTTACTTAAACTAATATATAATTAAACGTAATTTACAAAAATTAGCCACTGAATGTGGTTATAATAAATTTTTATTATTAAAAAAAAAAATCAACACACGGTAGTACGGGTATGCATTGTGTTTAACTGTCAATTGAGCAGTATGCGAAATACAAAAATGTATGGTGGCTGATTTTGAACGCTTTTGTGCGTCATGTTGGCGCGACAAAGCGCCAAACGGCGCGTTGTGGGACTTTTGTCTTCTTGCCCTGTCGCTAACCAAATCAGCCACCATAAAAAAGAGCATTGTAAAGTTTTTGAAGGCTCTTCCGAACTGTTGTTGTATTGTTAATTTGGAGACCGGTTGAAGATACGTATATTTTTGCATTCTTGTACATAATGCATTCAATTTCAAATATCATTTGTACAAACCATACAGTAAATAAGACTAAATGATTACAAGGTGTATGGTTAGGTTTGATTATTAATTCCTTATGTACGCTGAACCAAAATGTAAACTGACGTAAAAAATGTGGTAAAATTACAAAGATATCGGGAAAATCTACGCCGGAGTGTTATGGGCATACTGGAGGCTGGGCCTACAACTGCACATGTGGTGCATAATACATAATTTATTATACATCACGTAAACGTTTTACTATAAAGCCTAATGTGACGTCACATGGTGTTCGCAATATTCATCAGGGACAAGTAATCTATATAGACTTGAAAAAGCGTAATGTTCTAGTTCTCTCCCTTGGCCGCAATCGATGCTGAATAGCTTTCGAAGTAATAATGCATAGCTTAAAATGTTGGTTCGGTATGATGATGATAATAATAATAATAATAATAATAATAATAATAATAATAAAAATAATAATAATAATAATAATAATAATAATAACAACAACAACAACAATCATAATCATTATCATCATCATCATCATCATCATCATCAGCAGCAGCAGCAGCTGCAGCATCGACTGTGAATTCTTATTTGAAGCGCAATACTCTTTTCTATATTAAAATGGCTTCACTTATACAGTCAGGAAACTGGAAACTCTTGAACATTCACTCAAGCGCTGTTATACGTCATATGTTATACGTTATATATCGCGACGTCCCGCTACATGTCGCACTTGCCGTATCGTAACGACCGCTAAATGTCGCAAAATCTTCCGTCGTTAAATTTCGCAATGGTAAAAATCGCACGATTTTCCCTCGAGGTTTAATGTCGCAAGACTACATTTTATGTCCCGAGATGTATATTCATGCTTAAAATAAATAAGGTAGTGCCATGGTATAAACATTGTGTAAATGTTTGTACATTTTTAATAAATTTTATGTAAATTTGATACATAAAGAAATGGCCCAATCAATCTGCGACTCAAGATGAAAGTGGATTGGCCTACAATGGGCACATATTAAGGAAATATTTCAAATATTGATAAAACAATAGAAACGTATCATTTCGAATTTTACAAAATATTTTTGAACAAAAGATGTTTAACTAGTTCTACATGATTTAATGTCACTTATATATGTTGAATTACTAAAATTTTGTTCCAGAACAATTTTATCAACAAACATGTAATTGTTTCATGGTTTGTTATCACATATTATACATAATAATATTAACATTTTGAATATTTAAGTATTTAAATATCTATGGTATTGCATATTTTCCACCACAGACCCATTATCCTTTTTGTTTGCAATTAAAATATAGTATGCTTGTTTGTTTGTTTCATTTTACGCCTTTTTCCAACAGTATTTCAGTCATATAGGCGGGTAGTTTCTTAACCATTGTTCCTGAAGAGTTACAGCAGTACTAGACTACCTTCCTCCGCGCTTAACTACCAAAGCATCTCCCGGGGATCGAAACTACGCCAGAGAGGTAACTTGATTAGAAGTCATCGACTCTAACCCCTCGACCAAAACAAAGTATGCATCTAAACATATAATAATACCCTTCTAATTGTATTGCTGTGCGTACTTTTGCATTTATAACTAGACTAGAAAGTGCCCATCTATACTTGCCCCTCACCGATGTGGGTTCGAATGCTGCCAAGGACTTAGGAATCTTCCATGTGAAATCAAGCTAGCTTATGGAGCGTCGGTTGTTCCACTAAGTACCCGTTTGTGTACGGGGGGCATTAGAGGTTTTCCGGTCGCTGTATGATTTTACTTAAGACCTTACTTAGGACTTTGCAGCTCCTTATTAGAAGTTTTTAAAAATTAGGCTTTTAGAACTCTTTATTACGAGTAAAACAGGTTTCTTAAAAAGATTAAGGTTTTGTACCAGACGGTTCCGTACCAAAACTCTTTTTAAAACATTGTTATTTTATTACAAATTTCGACCATGCGACCACATACATGCATCGAGGACTTATTTTTAGGAAAGTGACCGTGCGACCACATACACGCATCACAGGATTCCCCTCCTCTTACGAGAAAGGGACTAAGAGTTGTCCACCCTTTAAACAAAGGGCAGACTGTAAAAACGTGCCATTTCCTTATTGCTATTGATAAGGAGGCTAGTTTCCACACACATTTACTGAATTGGTTTATATACCACAATAGTTATGCAAACCAAGCGGGTTTTAAGTTTCCGTCCTTTTAGGTTCACTATGAAATTTTCAAAAGATTATATCTAATTTTTTGGAAAAATTTCAGTTTTCAGTGTTTTCTACTTTTTGTTCTATATTTATAACAGCATTATTTCATTTTTGCAAAGCATGAACGTTTCAAAAACGTTTTATATGCATTGACTTTTTCACACTTTGCAAATGTTAGCCTGGGGCATTTTTGCCAAAATACGCATTTAATTTCTATTTTTATAGCACTGGTAAAACTGTACATATTTGCATGTCTAATCTGAAGCTAGACGCTTTTCAAACTTCCATTCTTTTAGAACTGACTATCAATCTTGGAATATCAAGATAAATATTTCTAAAATTAGTCAGCCATTTGTACACAGCCGGTTCAATCTGCACGGGCTAACATGTTTCTCTATACCAAGGGGGTTAATCCATGCGCGCGCATCCTTAAAGTTCTGATACCGCGAACACTTCATCGGCCGGTATTTCTAAGAAAAAACGGGTGGTGCGAAGAAATCAGAAAAGGTATGAATTTAATTTGTTTTGCAAAGAAGATGTCCTAACTTCTAGTTTTTATATACAAAATGTCTTGAAGTAACTCTTTCCTGTTTTGTCAGTATTTCGCGTTGAATGCGATTTTGATTCTGGATAGTGCGTACACCTGGCGTTGAAATGTTACAGAAAATGAGCAAATATCGATTAAACTGGCCGTTTTAAACGGCTGGAAGTTATTCATTTGTAGAATCCTTTTCAAAAATATATTTTCAACCTTCGTTCTAATTCATCTGTACTAAAAATGTATTTAAACGCACTATTTACAGAAAACAGAGATTATGATATTGCGTACACTCTAAAAATTACCAGATCTGCGTACACATAACTATGCTATTGATAGAGAGTACATTTTATTCGAAGCAGTCTAAGGTTTATAAAATGATAAAGCGGATTACATGGGTGTCCCATTTGAAGAATTATTTAAAATCTACATCCTAGAAAATGTTTAGAATTAACATGTATTTATGCAATTTGTTTAGGTATTTATGTATAAAAAAATAATTGTCTATCTTGATAATGTTTTTATACTCTACATTTCAAAATAAATTACTTCTTACAGTCAAATTTATATCTTATTTAAGAAAATGAATGTGTGTCGATTTTGTGGTGAATTCTTTGCCAGTGAATCTTCTCTCAGACAGCATGAGGCACGACATCGGCAAGATGGCCCCTACAAATGTGATATTTGTAGTCAAGTGGCTTTTTCGGAGTACCATTACAAAACACACATGCAGCGTCATTCCTCTGAACGCAATTACGAATGTAAATGCGGAAAATCGTTCAAGACAGCTCATAATTTTAAACGCCATGAACAAAGAAAGAGCCAAACAAAGGAATTCAAATGTGATGAATGTGGCTTGGCCTTCTCTAATAATAAAGATCTTAATGATCACAAAGATAAGCACGAGAATAGAAAACGCCATAAATGTGGAAAGTGTGGCAAAGCATTCAGGTATTAATGCAATCTTTACAGACACTCCAAAATGCACGAAGGGAATGAATTTACATGTGAACATTGTGGGAAAAAATTTCCAAGCAAAGCAGCTATTTCGTCCCAACTCTCATATGCAAGTAAAGATCCTCTCAAGTGCAGTATTTGTAAAAAAACTATTCAGTCATACCAAAACTCTTAAGGAACACATGAAAAGGAAACACAGTTAAAAGTTTGTGGAACATGAACGCATTCCAAAGAAATAACTTGCTGCAAGCGTTTTTAGTTCAAGTTACAAATATATGCTATTTTCTTGTGCAATTTAATTTACCATGTTTTTCCCATGAAGTGTCTGTAGAGATTGCATTTATACCTGAATGCTTTGCCACACTTTCCACATTTATAACGTTTTCTATTCTCGTGCTAAGTTATCTTTGTGATCACTAAGACCTTTATAATTAGAGAAGGCCAAGCCACATTCATCACATTTGAATTCCTTTGTTTGGCTCTTTCTTGGTTCATGGCGTTTTAAATTGTGAGATGTCTTGAACGATTTGCCGCATTTACATTCGTACTTGCGTTCAGAGGAATGTTAATTCTAAACATTTTCTAGGATGTAGATTTTAAATAATTCTTCAAATGGGACACCCATGTAATCCGCTTTATCATTTTATAAACCTTAGACTGCTTCGAATAAAATGTACTTTCTATCAATTGCATAGTTATGTGTACGCAGTATCTGGATTTTTTTAGAGTGTACGCAATATCATAATCTCTGTTTTCTGTAAATAGTGCGTTTAAATACTTTTTTAGTACAAATGATTTGGAACGAAAGTTGAAAAAATATTTTTGAAAAGGATTCTACAACAGAATAACTTCCAGCCGTTTAAAACGGCCAGTTTAATCGATATTTGCTCATTTTCTGTAACATTTCAACGCCGGGTGTACGCACTATCCAGAATCAAAATCGCATTCAACGCGAAATACTGACAAAACAGGAAAGAGTTACTTCAAGACATTTTGTATATAAAAACTAGAAGTTAGGACATCTTCTTTGCAAAACAAATTAAATTCATACCTTTTCTGATTTCTTCACACCACCCGTTTTTCTTAGAAATACCGGCCGATGAAGTGTTTGCGGTATCAGAACTTTAAGGATGCGCGCGCATGGATTCACCCCCTTGTATACTGGTAAGTTCGTTTCGGGTCCAGCAATGTCCTATTTACACAATTTCTCTTCCGATGCACCTTCCGCATTAACATCTTTTCTGTCATAAGAAAATTATAACAAATGAGAGTTTAAAACTTTAATTGTGGATAAAGGTACGATAGAATAAAAAAATTAAAAATAAACATAGCTTGATTTTTTCTGTTGATTCGCCATATTCAGAGCATTTTCAGTCATCATACGCCTCGAAAAAACATTTCTGCCTACAACGTTAGTAATATCACTTCGAACATGCTAGTCTGGACGCCGGTAACATACTCCAGAAAAGTCATTCTTGGTGGATTTTTTGCATACGCGCCACAGACACGACACAATTAAAAGTCTTCTTAGATATTGTCAACAAAAATGGCTAAACTACATCGTGACGTTTATAACATTACTTTTTTTAGATATATAGATATTTCACAGGTTATATGACCCTTCATAAACGGATGTTTGCATATATAACCCGAGGCTCTAAGGTAAGGTTATATTGTTATTTATAAACAACCGTTAATATATGGTCATATAACCTGTCAACAATCTCTATCACCGCAAACTTCTTATATTAAAAAAAAAATTACTTCGATTGTCAACAGCTTTGTGTACAGTTAATATAACCGTCACCATAGCAACATATGTTTTAAAAGGCCATATAACTTGTGACATGTCGTTATGAATAAACACAAAAACGGGCTCCACACATTAGAAACGCGAATAGAACAAGCTTTCATCATGAGTACTCGATAAACGTTTTATGCTAGATTTGAGAAGATTTGATGTCGACTTGAGAAGTACAGTGGTAATCAGTTTCATGGAGTATATTCAGAATGTGAAAATAATGTAGGAATGTGAAAATAATGCAGGAATGTGAAAATAACGTAGAAATGTGAAAATAACGTAGGAATGTGAAAATAACGCAAGAATTGTGCAATCTGAACAATATATATTGCTACATGAGCATAACGCTAACGGACCAATAATTTTTTGTTGAATCAAATTGGAAAAAATAAATAAATGAGGAAGTGCATACAGCTGTTAATGATCGGGATCATAGTAATAAACTTCTTATTACGCGTACCACAAGGACGAGAAGCAGCTATATATATAACGCGCTGTCAGAGAAATCCTACCATACACGTGCAAGCACAAACGCACGCACGCTTTTAAATTTTACTGTTGTCATAAACACATGAACATAAATTTGAAATATTTGTCAATTTTATTGCACAGTTAAAGTATAGCACATGGAAAATAAAAATAAACATTTGGAACATTAAATAAATACATGGTTATAAAATATTTTCAAAAAAGACACAAAATACAGTTACAAACTAATCACATCCGAACTAGACCATTGTGATTTATATGGATCAATCATACATTCTAAACAAGTTACGTACATCAAAATAAAAAGACGAAAAATAAACAATGTATCTGCTCGAAAAACAAACATATATCAAAAGAATGAAATGTTATTTATTATATAAAGTATTGCGATCTAAAATGTTTGTTTACGTATATTGTCTATAAATAAATATATGTTCAAAATAAAATTTAGATAATTACAGAGAAATCTGAATGTTTTCCCTGTAATCAATATAAAAAAACCATTGTTTTACACAGATCTTTACTTGTGGGGGTTTCCGACAGTATATCAAAATATTTGAAATAATTAACCCGAAATATTTCATAATGTTGTTTCAGTTACGCAATAAATAATCATATTCGCATTTAGTAAAAAAAAAAATAATAATAACGTATCTTTATGAATAAGATGCAGAGAAAAGCTTTCGGTAAATAAGATTTCATGTACATTTTATAAATTGCAAATTGTTACAACTCAAATGCAATATGTAAATCTAAATTTCAAAAAAAAAAAATAAATGACAGAGCTTCAGTGGCTAATTAAGTGAATTTATATACAACAATTAAACTTTTAACAAGCTTTGTAATCATTATAAAGGAAAAAAAATAAGAAAATGTGTTGTTTTTTCTAATTTTTCTTAAGTGCAAATTACTTCAGTTATAAAAGAAAGGTTAATGTAAATTGAAGCAGATTTACAATCTATCACAAATTCAGGTTTACAATCTATCTTTCGCTAACGTTCAAATATAAATGATTAAGTAGAATCTTACGTTGATTGCATACATACACTAAAAATAAAGACGTTGAGGACATTATGGTTTTTATCAGTCCATTTAGACAATACACAAACACATATATTTTTATATACATGTTAAAACATACCTGTGCTAACAATTGAAGCACAACATATATAAATGCATCACACACGAGATACAAGAATAAATTATGACCACGGTACAAACAACATAATCGTGAAAAAATGACATTAATGGATCGCCGTTAATTACGTCAACGCAACGTAAAACAAAACGTATGGAGGAAATGGGACAAATTAGCGGTTAACTGACGTTACGTTAGGCTCATAAATAATCCTAGGTCTTTAATGTTCAATAATAGTTAAGCTTTGGTCACAAAGTTTCACATTTCATTTATAATAGTCGTTTATGGTAAGTTGCGGTAACGTAACGTATATTATTGTCATTGGCAACATGACGTTAACGTGATTTTATAAGAGGAAGCCAATTTACATTCTCTAATCAATTAGTTTGAAACTGTCGTCTTTTGTAAAAAATGCGTCAAACATTTTATTATAACTCATCATAATGATTCCTCGATCACAGAATAACCGATCCACATTATTTTTGTGTCTGATAAAGTCCGGAGCAAATGTCCAACCTAACTTCGAATTTAGTTCACACATTCGACTAGTTTCAAACACGTGCTACGGTTTCCTATCTATAACAAATGTTGAAATGCATCGTTCCTGATTTTTTTTAGAGATATTTGATGTTCTGTAATATATGACGTAATTATTTCTATATTGCGACATCGTTCATGCGAATCCGTAAAGCGGTACGTCTTTGTCGTCTGCGGTTATTTCTGCCTCGGCCCCGGTTCCATCTATCGAGGCCTGATTTGCTGTAATTACATGGATTTGTTCTTGAACTGACGCACCCTTTACCCATGAGATACCTTTCACCTCGTCTACACTGATATAACATATACTGGTTCTTGAAACAGCTTGCATACATATGACATGACTTCAGACATTCAAGCACCTCGCCGTTGGTGCACGTCTTCAATGCATTACATGGTTTATTTACAACGCATCCCCATCCCAAAGAGCAACCTGAAAATGAAGAGAATATTGACTTTTAACAAAGTGACATAGAAATTAAAAAAGTAACATATACATCTTAAATGTAAGATTTGATTTCTGTTATGTTGAATTAAAGGTAATCAGTCAAAAGATGTTATGTGTTGTTTTTAAAGTACAATATTGTTGACAAGTTGTTTTTTCCAGAATAAACTACTCTGTCATTCCAAAATAATCTTTGATCTTTTTACCTTTATGTACATATATGTTCGGATGAAAGTGTTATTACCTGCAGTAACCGTCGTTTTCTCTAATGCTGGTGGTGGTGTGACTGTAGCTGGTGGGCGTGTGACTGGATCAATTGAAGGCCACACCCATTCCGTGCTGTAGTCACAGTAAAAGCTCACTACCATGCTGTTTGTAGTCAGCTGTGGACAACTTGCATCAGTGTTAAAGTCCCAAACATTAAGAACAGCGTCTCCGAACGAGTTTCCGAATTGAAGTGGTATCCCACCTGTTATTTTTACAGCACCAGAACACGGGCGATATATTTCAGTTCCTGGCACGAGACAGATTGGTTTGCACACACGACCGCATGAATCTTGTGCGTTTAACATTGCAACAGATACATCACTTTCGGACATGGGTTTTCGGACAGCAAGATACGCTGTCGCTACAGTTATTGCTAATCTTCTGTCCAATATGGCATATTCTTTGTAAATACCTTCATAGTTCAACCCCATTGATTTTACATAAATTGTATTTGTAGGTGTGCTAGGTTCTATGCAATCTTCATATTTCGCCGGTGTCTCTGCTTTTCGTAAATGTCTGTACACGTTGCTGTATGCACTGGGTGCATAAATATCTCCCTGACCTTTTTGGATTTTTCCACGTCTCACAGGGTATGATCCATAATTTGTGTAATCTGGGGGCCTTCTCAAAATAAGTTTTACTGGAATGTACACCCACTGTGCTATGTCACTTTGGCCGTTCATGCAAAATGTGTTCTGAACTGGTTTGATTGCCTTAGTAGGTTTTTCCACTGTTGGAGTTGTTGGCTCAGTAACGTTAGTGTTTGGATACGGTGTTGTCGAAGGTACATGTGGGCGCGTCGTGTGTGGTTTTGTTGGTTTGCAAGGTTTAGGTTTGGGTTTATTCAATTCCGCTTCGTAATCTTCAACTTCTTTAAGCGTTCTAGCCATACACTCATATTGACCTCTACCACGCTCATCTGGGTCTATTGCAGGTACACATTTTAAATAGACTGAGCCACAGTCTTGTTTTCCTTTGTTACAAGTTGGTCTTTTATCGTATTTGTACCATTCTGTCGTGAACATTTCACTCAAACCATCAATAACGTCCAGATCTGCAAAACCCATTTTTGCAGTTGGTAGGTGAAGTTCTTGAGCGCCCATAGTTGTTGGATTAGCTGGGTAATCTGACTCAAGATCTACACCTGCGCTTTTTTGATTTTCTCTGAAGAGTTCCCAAACTAAATCAATAAAGCAATGGTGGAGCCAAAATATGGGGTCATACACAGCAGACGACAAGATTGCCATCTGTCCGTCAATCCATCTGTGTACTCCGTTGTGATGAAACTCCCAATCATGGTCAATATCAGAATCTTCTCCACATATTTCATGCATTCTTGTATGTTTTGTTATGTTCTCAATCATCTTATTTGAGATCAATGGACCGTCTATTGCACAGTTTCGTGTGATAACACCTAACGACGACGGCCAACCTTGTTGCATGATACCGCCCTTTGCCTCGCCTTCGCATGATCCACAAAGGCGGTCACTAAACAACGCAGTTTGTAAGGCGTCGTCCATTTTGCCGTCTAAAGTAGAGTCCCAATATGGTAGCGTGACATCTGCAAATCTTGGTCCTTCACTTCTTAGAGCGTTTTCAAACCTGAAATAGAATAATACATGTAAAAGAAATATTTCAAACAATTTATGTCTTAAAATGTTTTATATGTTTATCTTTCTTTATTAAACTTCATTATCAAAATATAAAGATTTGAAAAGAAACATGAAAATATACGTACATAAGTAGATACATCCTATGCCAGCCAAGGAAATTGCAGCCACCATGTGCGGACACTGACGTCATACCAGTATGGAACTCGGCGAGGGCATCATATTTATTTGGTGCAATAGACTAGAAAAGAATAGCAGAAAAGTCAGATAATTTAAAATTCAAAGCATCATTTTTAAACGGTAATCGGTTTAAAAAAGAATGTAAATATAATATCATTTAAAGTATTTAAAAGTAACATAATGGTCTAGCACTTTAATCTTACTTCAGCATATTGTCATCATTAGTAATAAAGGTTTAAAGTGAAATTTCATGTACATAGGAAGTCGATAGGAAGTCGATCAAAAGATCAATTTTGGAAAAACTCACCTCGTTTTTCTTTGCACTATTTACAGCGTCTATAAATAACTGTATTTCTTCCTTAGACATCATACGGATCTCCTTCCGGATGCGGAGTTTTGGCTTTGGTCCGGTATGACTCAAGGGACTGGCTTGTCGCTTCTTTCGTTTCATTCTAAACCTTCGGATTTCTTGTTTTGTATCTTGACATAGGCTTGTAATAAACTCTCTAAAATGATAATAACAAGACTATGACTATATGATATCTCTGTCAATGGAAATTACATAAAGTGTTTGAATTATTTTGGTAGACGATAAAATCAATGGGTTACTAAAACGTGCACCTATTTGACTTTAATAAAGTTAAATAAATTAAATAAGATGATCAACAACTGAATAGACCAAACTTGTGTATGTACTTACATATTTGAAAAATGGCCCGATACTACAATATTTTATTTAGATACATTCATTAAGTGAGTATTATTACAGCCTCTGTTTGACAATGTTTTTACAATGTTATACGAATATCTATTTTTTCATAGTTTGGCTGTATATCTAACTTACATAGTTTGAGGGGATGCCCCACGTTGTATATTTAAATCTTTAGCATGTTGCCACATATACATATTTTCACAATGCGCCTGAATGGATACTGCCGGTGTTTTTGCTATAGATGTTTTCTTTTTGTAAGTGCCAAAACATTGTGCTAGGGGTCTAGGAACGTCGTAAGTCTGTACAGTTGCTGAGCCTATTTGAAATATGACAGCGCAATGGACAATAAAGGTGACTAGTGGTATGTGCATCTGGAAAAAAAGAAACGGCGCTTACAAAATTATCATATTGCAGCATTAAGAACACAAACATAAACGCATATATAGATTTATCACACACCCGTGCCGATTTTGCGACTCCGTAAATATGGTATTGCACGGCCGTGCATATATTTTGACCTGACGTCATTAGCGTTATGCAAACATAGTTTTCAATTCAATTTCAATATTTTATTAGGCATATAAACATTATATACAGTTTTTTGCCTAAATGAATATATTAGGCGGCAACAAATATCATGAGAAGAGTATGTTATATACAAAAAATGATGATAAATGTCAATTATAATATATATGTATATGGAAACACTCATATGTATACATTTCAATTCGATGATAGTGTAAAGACGCGCTTTATGTTAGCGTTCTACTGTAGGCGCGTCAACGGAAAATGACTCTTATTTCACTTTAAACGGTCTTTATTTTGGGTATGTGATAAATAGAATATTAAATTCGTGTAAGTTCATTACTGAATTTATTGCACTCGTTGAATAAAATAATATTATGCTCGCCAGAGGCTCGCATAATATAATTTTATTCAACTCGTGCAATAAATTCAGTATTGAACTTACACTCATTCAATATCCTCTATCTATTGAGTTGCATTAAGATATATACATTATACATAAATATACGTTGGACACAATTGTCAGGAAGTTACTTGTTCACAAAATATTTACCAAACTCATCCTTAATAAGGACATAAGAAAAGGTGTGTAATTAAAACTATCAAGTCTTACCTTCTTAATATAATATCCGAAACAATAATGAAATAAGCACAAATAAATATATTAGTGACTTTTCTTGAAGTATATCCACTCTTACAATTAATGACTATTAATATGAAATGTCTTGTGCCTTTAATTAGTTAAAACATATATCAGCACCATTGTGAATTTAAATAATTATTATCATCAGATCTACTGCAGAGACTTTAATGAAAATACCTTATCAAGCTTAGCAAATTTATCCAAAGTTTTAAAACGAAGAACCAAAATATCATCCAATGAAATCACGAGTTCGCGCTACTGCAATAATGACATTTCATTATTGTCGAGTTTATGTTAAAATGACAAGTAAAACAGACTTATGACGGTAAAGATCCCCATGATTGATCGACAGTCGCTAATTTTGTACGTAATAATACAGGACCAATAGATTCACCTTGTTGTACACCTCAATTCATTGTAAACTAGCGAGGTTGACGATATGTCTAGATCTAAATATACATGATTGTCTCCTGTTGTAAAAATAGAAATGACGATAAACGAAAACAAAAAACTATGGTTATCATTTGACTGGAAATTTATATTTGAAATCCACACGTTTTAATATTTGTGTATAAAAAATGTTTAAAAAAAACAAACAATTAATAAAACACACAAAGTAAAAATAAATCTGTGATATGCAGGTTTCATAACCACTGATTCTTTTTCAAAAATTTCTTTTTATCTTTAGTTTCGCAGATTGCTTTCTCTTTTAGGGTACATGTTTTTTTTTTACTTGAGGACCATTCGCCGATTTATTTATGAAATGGCACGAACGTGTCATATTGAAGGTTCAATGATAAGTGCCATAATATCAAATTATGAACACATCAATCTGCTGATGTTTCTAAATTGTTACCAATTCATATTAAATGTTGAATTCTGCTTAAGCCGGTGCTAGGGGGCGTGGACGGATGCTTGTACTTACCATTTCCGTCCATGAAAATACTCAATCAAACCGATCTTATAACATTTTGGTTGTCCTATAGGGATTCGGCTTTTAAACATTTTAATTGTATGGCCCCTTGTTAGAACCGCAAAGGAACGACAACTCATTGCAGGAAGGTATAGAATAGATAAATACAGAATCAACCAATGTACTGTATACGACACGGAAAATCCTGTCTATAAAGTTAATAAATGAAGAGTGAAAAATGAAATAATAACGTCAAAATATTTATGAAAAATTAAAATGTGGCATGACTCATTATATCTCTTTTATAAATATAATATGACCAATGCATTTGAAATTCAGTATAAACCACAACGTAGTGTGTGCATGTAAAAGCCCACGAAGACAAGTTTCAAACGTAGGTGCGTTGACATAACTAAATATATCTGTTAAAAATTTAACTTGTCGTTAAACCGTTGACTATTACTTTAATATAATGCTTTTTTTTCGGAGAACAATGGACGTTAAACGAGTGTAAGGGATGACCACAAAATGAATGTTTCAATCCGACAGTACAAGTATTTTCGTCATAAAAATCAAATTTGCCGTGTAAAACACGGAATACACCCGAGTACTGCCATTGCAGTAAAAGAAACCGATTTTGGCTGATAAACATTTCAGCAAATATTGTTACATAAAATGAACTCTGAGTGGTCTTATATCATATTTTTATTCTTTTGTAAAAAATATGTAAGAACAGTTAACAGTCAAAACATTTTTTTAAAAAACATGAAATATCAAAATAAAGTGTTTTCTTTTCACTTTTAAATAAAATGACGAATATAGGAGTCTCATGGACGCTAATTAGAGTGCAAATATGTAAGTAAAATGTTAAAAGTTTAGAGGACAATGACTTTTATTTTGAGAAATTAAGATAGATATACTTACGTTTTAGACATACATACATTACCGTAAGATGAAGGAGGTGTTAAATTAAGCGCACAGTTGGAATTTTTCTAATATATGCGTGCCAGTGAAAAGTGTTGCCCATTCTTTAACGTTAGTAAGCTGTTCGGCGTTATCAATTATCCACTGTATTCTTTCATGCTAAGATATCAAATGGTTTGATGAATATGACAAAGTAAAGAACAAAGAACCAGAGATACTACAGAAAAAAATGGGGCTTCAGCAATCGTTACAATATGCATTTTTGTATATAAATGGATACATGTGCTTTGTTTGTTTATCAGAAATTTTGGCTAAAATGTTCAATAAGCCGAGCATGTATTTTGCAGTATTTGTTTTTGGGTTCTTTTTAACATTTTACCTTGAAAACCGGATTTTGATGCTTCCCGAAGGATGAGCACATAGACGCCGCTTTATCCGTCCGTCCGTCTGTCCGTCCGTCCGTCCGCTTTTCTTATCCGGGACATAACTTTGAAACAACAAGAGGTATCAACATGAAACTTTGTAGGTAGATAGATCTCATTGAGTAAGTGTGCATTGCCCAAGAACCGTAACTCTGTCTTGCCTGATTTTTGAATTATTGCCCTTTGTTTATTTTTACTCTTTGAACCTTGTCCTGGACATAACTCTAAAAGTATAAAAGATATCAACATGAAACGTTGTAGGTAGATAGATCTCATTGAGTTAAAGTGCACCTTCAAAAACCATAACTCTTTCTTGCCAATTTGAGTTATTGCCCTTTGTTCATTTTGACACTTTGAACTTTGTCCGGGTCATTACTCTAAAATTATAAGAGATATCAACATGAAACTTTGTAGGTAGATAGGTCTCATTAGAAAGAAGTGCAGTGCTAAAAAACCATAACTCTGCCTTGTCTTATTTTGATGTTATTGCCCTTTGTTTATTTTTACTTTTTGACTTTTGTCCGGGACATAACTCTAAAACTATTAGAGATATCAACATGAAACTTTGTAGGTAGATAGATCTCATTGGATAGAACTGCAATTCTAAAGAACATAAACACAGCCTTGTCTTATTTTCGAGTTATTGCCCTATGTTCATTTTTACACTTTGAATTTTACCCGTGACATAACTATGAAACTATAAGAGGTATCATCAGGAAACTTTATAGATAGATAGATCTCATTGAATAGAAGTGCCGTGCAAAAAACCATAACTCTGCCTTGCCCAATTTTGGAGTTTTTGCCCTTTGTTCATTTGTTTTATACTTTCCTGTGTCCAAAACTTTCTCGGGGAGCATCACCCGGTTCAACCGGTTCTTGTTTAAAGATTCGACATATAAACTAAGAAATTCTTGATTTGACTACAAAACCGTGCAATCATGCATTTCAGTCAGTTTCCTGCTTACACAATTATGAATTTAGTTCGGTTGCCAACACCCAGCAATGTGTTTCTTTATTCAATTTTCGAAACATAAAAGAATAATTTAATTTTCATTTTATTTCCTGCATACAATCAGTCACTATATACGCAACTATGCCCAGGAACGATGATGTTACTAACCTCTGCTCTGCATATGGTAAATACAATGTGGCATAGTGCCGTGATTGGGGTGGTAAACTACCACCACCGCCACCATACTATGATTTTGTTTACATCTGAAGTAAAGTGATTGAACTACTTTAAATTCGTATTACCTCCGAGATTATGATTAATAATCGACGAAGTGTTCCGAATAATATCTGACTGCAGCATGGCCTAATGTAGACCCTGCTGGTAATCAACACATTCGCGCGCTAAAACATTATAAAAACGGTCTCTTTATAAATACGAAAAATAATGACGGAACGCAAAATTACGAATTATATACGTATGGTTAATGCAAAGATATAGTTAATTCATGCACCTTTTCTTGCATTTACATCTATTTGACTTTTTTTCCTAGGGACTGGCTCGAGATTGAAATGGGTCCTCGTGCCGCTTCAACTGTTAAAGGTACACTTTTTCGGTATTTTTAAATAAATTGTATATTGTAATTTAACGAAATTATTTAGTGCATGTGCAAAACGGTATAGTAAAATTGTAGAAACTTTAATTTGGAAAAGCAAGGATAACATTTTAGTAGATTTTTAGGTTCTTTTGAAGTGAAGCGGCATCAGCGCCGTCGTGTATCGCGATGATGGAGAAGTAAATTTATGCCGGAGGCGGAGTTTAATTGTCCATGTCATTTACCTGTCGTATTATTGAATAGATACATGTGGAAATACGAATGTTTTGTAAATTTGCATTTTTCGTAAACACTTATACATTTAAACATATACGTTATATTATTTGATTACTTATGTGACGTCTTTCAATTAACACATGTTGATTAAGAAGAAGCGTTTTTAATTCTGAAAACAAAAAAAAACGTATGGTGTAGGATTTGAAATTAAAGGTTTAAGGCGGGACTATTAAGAAGGTAAGATAAAAATACAGATTACGTGTTGTTTTTGTTTTCATACTTCTAAAATTTTTCGTTGTTTTTCATTTCTAACGTGTGGTCATCGAACCAGGATGAGAACATATTCTTTTTAATCATTATATATTTCTTTGATATTCGCGGCGATCATTCTTATTTCGGTAACCTATGGATTCGTATATTTATACACCCCTTAGTCTTCCAAGTTGGCTAGTATTTATAATATACTCTGTAAATCTCCATGGATATAAAAACATGCAAAAATATATCAAAATCGACACATTGTCAATGCAAATGCTGTATATTTGGTGCCAATACTGTGGTCATTTTGTTATCATTCTTTTTTCAAAATCAGTATGATTTGAGACTTAAATTATATACTGGTTACCGACCGTGACTTTAAATCATTTGTGCTCAGTCTAGATTAATTCCTCAACTATCAATCATGTTTTAATTGCTTTTTAATATTTTAAGCAATGCATTTATATATCATGTATATAAGTATTGCGTTTGTTTCGTATCACAGGTAGATTTATGTAAAGTACGTATAGACTCCACATATTTTGATATTTAGTGCTTTACACGCTTCTTAGTATACAACTTTTTATTCATCTCAAGGTAAAACTTAATCATATTTCTTGTTTATACATATCAAGTGTCTATTTATAAAACGGTATCAATTTAACATGTTAAATTTTTTTTAACCTTGTTACCAAGGTAACGTACCATCATAATATATAAAAAAGACTAGAAGTTTGTGGACATTATGACTATCTGGGTGTAAACTATAAAATAAGAATAGGCACAACAATCAAACTAAAACGTCTGTCGGTCAGTTAAATAGGAAGAGCGTCGGACTGTGAATCGGGCGGCCTGGGTTTGACTCCCGGACGGTATAGGTCACTGTCTAGGTGACTGATAATGAAATCCTTTCTACGGTCTTTCGCACTGCACCTCTTCGCTGGCATGTGGATAAGTGATCAATTCTGCTCCACAACCCGCCCAGAAACGATGCAGTTGGACTGTGCACTGGTGAAATTAATGTGGCTTACTCGGCTCCTTGCCGGTGGTCCGGTGTTGCTGGGCTGTGGTAGTGGATGCGTTCATTGAAAACCGCCTTTCCTTGTTGATCTTTGTCTTCATATTTTACTGTTGTGATCCGGAAACTTAACTTCCGGTTTCACAACCCCCACTAAGCAAACTTAAAAGTAAACATATGCCAGAATCTAAAGATGAAACTTTACACTTACTACTTTAAACTGAATCGGTTAGCAAGGGCACGTTTTTAGTAAGTAAGTCAAATAGTGATAAATACAAAAGAAATGTATCATTAAGACATTCTTATAAAACATTTATTGAAAAAAGTTGATTAATTAAGTCGTAAGTGGTTTTGTTTGGACATTTTTATGATGAATACTAGCACAATTAATATGTATCTTCGATTGCAAACAATATCTAATTATAATACTGCACTTTGTAACGTCGGTTTTCATTGGAAAACCGTGATGTTATACACAGTTGCTTTGAAATTATTATTTAATTTTATGTTTTCCTCTTAAAACGGATGTTTACTGTATTGTAAATTTTTTTAAAAGATTTTAAGGTTATAAGGCTGGTGTTGGTAGTATCACTCCGGATTACGACTGTAATAGACACATTGAATTCACCAGAGCACAGTTCAACCACCGCATCGTTCCTGGGCAGGCTGTCAAGCAGTTTATCAGTACTTGTTACCTTGCGCCGTCCGGGAATCGAACCCGGATCGCCCGATTTACAGTCCAAAGCTCTACCTATTGTGCTAACCAGACGGCTTTTATAGGGCCATAAAACCTGTCAGAATCTTTATGATATTAGTTATAAAGATTTTAAACAGATTATATAAACGGTTGTTTGGATATATAACCCGAGTCGCTATGCGGGGTTATATTGCAAACAACCGTTTATATTATTAGTTATAAAGATTTTTGACAGGTTATATGACCCTATATAAACTGTTGTTTGGAAATATGACCCGAGCAGCTAAACAACCGTTTATATACGGCCATATAACATGTCAAAAATATTTATAACGAATTTATAAAACATCAAGCATCTTGACTTAGATTAATTCATAAATTGACGGCAGACTTGTATATACAACTATATAAATGATACGATTATCCAATGAAAAGCGACATTACAAACGTAAGTATTATAAACGGTCATATAACATGTGCTGGTTATTGTGGCTGATTTGGTACATTGCACGTAGCGTTGTCGATAGCGAAGCACGTCAAACGGCGCATTGTCGTGCGGTGCGTTGTCGCGATTTCGCCCTGCCGCTTGGCTTATAAGCCAATCCTTCGATTTAAACAGAGCGACAATATGACATCACGCCGCACGACAACGCGCCGTTTGGCGTACATCGCTAGCGACAGGACAACAAGACGAAAGTCCGACAACGCGCCGTTTTGCGCTTTGTTCTGTTGTCGCTAGCGCCAACACGACGTACAAAGACGTTCCAAATCAGCTTTGTAACACCGCACTTTGGGGTCAAACGCACTTTGGGGTCCGACCCCAAAGTGCGTTAAACTTCGCACCGCACTTTGGGGTCAAACGCGCTTTGGGGTCAAAATCGAGAAATTTACCCCAAAGTGCGTTAATATGCTACATATCAACGCACTTTGGGTTCCAGAGAACTGAAGGTGTCATCTGAGATCTGCTTAAATACTGAGTACTGACTTATTTTCGATCTGCGACATTGAAATATTTGAGGTGGAGTTCAAGATGGCGGTCAATACATTGATGATGCTTAAGTGATAAAACTTTCATTAATTTTACCACTTGAAATATCTAAAAATTGTGTTCATATAACAAAATTACGGTGGCATAAAAGTGACATTTGCATTTTTTTTAGTTTTGCATACATATTATTTTTTAGTTTTGCATACATATTTTTTTTTAGTTTTGCTTCATATTTTATTTTATTTTTTCGTACATATTTTATTTTTGTTTTTTCGTACATATTTTAGCCAATCAAAACAGCCTTCACACCTCATAACAGCCCATAGTTGAGTATAAAACTAGCACAGTGGTTTGGTCACATTTCGACCCATTTTTGGAATCGGCCCAGTCGTTTTCGCCCGGGCAAGTCTGGTTTCGGCCGACCCTTTTCGGCCCATTTTTTAAATTATATGTATTTTATATAATTATTGTTTTTTTATTATTATATACTATTATATTAGTGTCTATTTGGAAAGGGCTGGAGATTGGTGATTAGTTATTATTATGAATATGCAACACTCAACCCCTCGCCCTGAGAATAGCGGGGGGGGGGGGGCATTGACTTTAAAACCAAGCCGACCACTGGTAAAATCTTTGCCCTGCGGGGGGTACTCAGATAACAACATTCCTGCCTTATGCCCCGGACGGGGCCAACATCAAAGCACGATTCTTTTTTAACCCGCACTCCCCGGGGGCAAGAGAGGTGGTTACAAATGACTGGTGTATTACAATAATGCACAACAAAAAATCTAAAAAGGTCATTATATTCCACTGATTTAGAAAAAATGCTTAAAGCTAAGCTTTGAAGGATTTTTATGAAAATTGGATCAATTCTTTTGCACATCCAGATTATGTGCAGAATTTATATGCCAGGTGTGCCGGCTCAAGGTCGGGGGACACACCTACAGGTCAAAGGATTAAGATTTGGGTTTCATGTCCGCTCCTTATCTCCAAAACCCCATAAAGGATTTTCAGTCGAGACAATATGCAGAACCTTTCTTTGGGTTACCGCGGACTATATATATACTAAAAGTGTTGTTATTTTTTTTATTCCTCCAAAATGAAAATGTTGGTATTTGCAAATGAGGTACTGTAATTTACAGATGGCGAAGTGTTTAAAAATGGCGTTTTACAAATGGCGTAATTATCCAAACCTCTACTTTGCAAATTGCGTCATGTAAAAATATGTACTAAAAAACAAAAATAAAATATGTACAAAAAACTAAAATAAAATATGTATGCAAAATTAAAAAAGAATATGTATGCAAAATTAAAAAAAGGTATGTATTCAAAAAAATATGTACGACAAACAAAAAAAAATATGTACGAAAAACAAAAAAAGTATAAAAAAAATGCAAATGTCACTTTTATGCCACCGTTCAAAATACTCTAGTACAGAAATTGTGTATTCCTAAAATTAAAAGATGCTGCGAAAAATGTCCCGTTCTGTCAGTCATTTACTTGATAACTTTTGGTGCCATATTGAGCCCCATTTTAAATATGTTGATAATGAAATAAAATGCAGTTTTTTTTTTTTCAAAAGAACTATAAATATACTCTAAAGTGGCGGCATGGCCGAGTGGTTAACGCGTCGGACTAGTAATCTAATGATCGCTAGCCGTATGGGTTCAAACCCCGTCAGGGGCAAGTCGTTGTTTCCTTGAGCAAGATACTTTACACTCATTGCTCAGTACTGGTTCCAGGAACGGATTCGAAAGTGTGTCTATAAGCTTTTAGCTTCCTACACAATCGAACTAAAATAAATTCTGTATAAACCAAATATACTCTATTGCAATGTTCTGGTGAAACATCAAGTTTTTCGATCGGACTATAAATAGTGATTTTTACAAATACATTATTAAGCTATCAACAAACTTAAGGGTTTTTGTAAGCTCCGTAACAACCGTTCGCCAGGGGATACGGACAAAAGCGCCCCCGGGGGCGGGCTTTTGTCCTACACTCGTTCGCCAGAGGCTTTTTTTTAATGGGAAATCTTACATACTTTCGTTAGAAAGAGCAAACACGAATTTTATAATGTTAAAATAATGGTATCAGAGAAATGTAAGATGCTTGTTACCTGAATAAAGTAGCGATAAATGTGAAATTATTTGTCATAAAAAATAGTCAAAAACAATGTAGTATTTGACTTCCATATAAAATACTAAAATACTAATTCACTGTAACTGTACTCATCATTGCCAAAAAGCAACAGATGAAAAAATGGTTCAGGTAATTGGCCAATGTGTATTTTTTGGATAATATAGAAGAACATCAAAATAAAAAAGCTTTTAGAAAAAACAAATAAAAGCATAATGGGCCTTAAAAACGTTATTTTTAACCCTCGGGGTGGGGGATCGATACTCCACAATCCCCTCTATACCCCCAGTGAGAATTTTTCATTATTCTGAAGCTCCGCTCTTAATGTGCGACTTCTTAAATAGTTGATATTTTTAGGATTACTACCTAAAGCCGCATCTACACCTATAGTCAAGTTTCTTATATGTTACATTTAGCTAAATAAATGGCTCTTTCAACATATTATCAGGCACATTTTTTTACTGAAATGTCTTACTAAAATTGCCCAGAATTTATACCTTTGCCTATGCTAAGACTATCATATTTCTATAAAATGTGTAAATAAAAAACGGGAAAATAATCCATTTAGCTAAAAACAATGGAGTTAATTAAAGGTGTACATTCTTTTAAAATAAATGGAAAATTTGAGAAAAAAATATTTTAAGCTTAATAATTGATACAAATTCTTTATTAGGTGATTTATTTGGTGAAAGTTCTTCACTTACTTATCAAGACCATTTAAATCCCTATTGATTCTACTATAATCCAGGGCACATGTTTTGCGTCTTTTTAATACCTTGATATTTGTTTACCATTCGCTTTGGTTTAAACATATTTATTGCATATATTTTAATCATACATTATACATACATTCAGTTTCATAACCATACTAACATAATACACGCAATGGATTTTGACGGAAGCACTAGGTGCTTATTAAAGTCAATCTCCATTATAATTGATAAATTACAATAAAACTAATACATGTGATCAAGTAAAGAGCATATAAAAATGTGTACCACAACCGCTTCTATTGATTGTATACAAAATATTTTTGAAAAAAAAAAAACACAAAACTAGGTTATGTGGTAAGGCTCTTGCATTATTTGTAATTGATAGATATTTTAATATAATATATTAATAGAAAAAAATAAAGAAAGAGAAAAAGAAGAAGGAATATTAAGATGAAAACCAACGTTTAGAGATGAAGAGACAAATGATTTTTTAGCACACAGACAGTATAAAGACTATGATTATTTTTTTAAGTGTTTACCAGTGTAATTGTTAAGTCGTAGACAGTACTTTGCAACATTTACTCGTCATGCAAACCTCCCACTATCCATTATGTATTTTTTGACGGCCAGAAATAACTCCGTATTGTCTGATTGAGAAAGAGAAACATCCCAAAACAGAAGAGTATGAAGAGAGACATTTTGAGTGATTTGACGCACTTTTGTAAGAAGGCATGTACGGTGGCAACTATAAAAGTGATATTCGAGAAGATAGTGATAGTTGTTTTCAGGTTGTCCACAATGGCAAAGGGGAGATTGGACTATATTACGAATGAAAAGGTGATGATTTAGTTTGCTACAATTCATGCGAAGCCTAGCATGTAAGACCTGTGCCATTCGTGATCCGCTGTAAAAATAAGCGGGCGTACTATCACGGACTGGCATAACTATACTTTTAAAAACTTTTAAAGTGGGTGAATTTCTTACATCTGTTGATAGGTTATTCCAATCGCGAACTGTCACGGGTAAGAAAGAATTGTAATATTGGTTAGTTCGGGAATGTACAGGTCTCAACTGATCTGGGTTTCGAAGGTTGTACGAAGACGTTGATCCAATATTTGGGGGAACGAGATTTGTTAGATATTCTGGTGCAAGACCATTTATCATCTTATAGAACATTATAAGCCTGTGAACGCGTCGTCTCTCTTCTAGGGATGACCAATTCACTTCCTGTTGAAGTTTATCGAGAGAGACCAGTTTGGTTGCTCCCGATACAATACGAGCACATTCGTTTTGGATCTTGTCAAGCATATCCTTTTCAGCCATAGAGCAATTATTCCATATAACATCAGCATATTCTAGAATTGGTCGGATGAAAGAGGTGTATATTACTTCAAGAGATTTCCTATCAAGAGTAAATTTCAGTCTACGCATAATGTGAACCCGTTTCCATGCTTTATTTACTATATAGTTAATGTGTTCATGCCAAGAGCAGTCATTTGAAAGAATGATACCCAGATGTTTGTGGTGTTCTACTTCCGGTATAATTTGGCCATGCATGTTTAGAGATGGGTGGTTTTGCTGATGCATTTTTCTACTTAGCAATAGGCATTCGGACTTTGCAGGATTAAAGTTAACTAACCACGTATCGGCCCATTCTGTTATTTTTAGGATATCAGATTGGAGGAGTTCTGCAGCAGCATTTGGGTTTTCAACAACAATATATAAACTGGTATCGTCAGCAAAAAGACGGATATGACTTCCAATGTCAACGACAATATCATTTATAAAAATAAGAAACAATAGAGGTCCTAAAATTGAGCCCTGAGGAACTCCAGCATTTACTGCATCCCATGTAGATTGAGTACCAGGTAGCACAACGCGTTGTCGTCTTCCGGAGAGATAATTAGAAAACCAGTCTTTATTAAATTACCATTTGTATCTTTTTAAAAAGCACCAATTTATATAAAAGAAAGTTTGAGGATTTCATTACTATGTACAAATACTTAATAATTCTGACTTCGCAGAATTGATAAAGGAAATCGTCCAAATGCTAAAAGAACTGAACAAAGTGCATATGGTTTGTCGGCTTTCTCAATGATGAGTTTAAACAGAGTTTGGCTGACACGTAGTTAGGTACTGAACTTAAAAATCGGAGATGCATTATGTTATTTTATGTAGAATGTTTCATTCCGAGTTTAGCTGTAAACACATGGTAAATAGTAGCCTGTGTTAATCAGTATCGTCCATAAACAGGTATAAATTGATCCTTTTACATTTTAAATTTGGCCGTTTGACGACCTTCAAAATTTGCACATTTTACTGTTTTCATGGGGAAGTCGTCATATATTGCATTTGATTTGTATTATCTATTATCCCTGTATAGTTCGGGAGGTCAATAACTCAGTAAGTCAGCTTCTTCTTTTAGTATGCATAGTCACGCGAATACTGTGTACAAATATAAAGGTTGTTCAAAAAGTAATAGGACTTCACATTTCTTAATTTACGTACACATTTTTACAGAGTATGTCCTATATATACAGTGAAAAAAATCAATGCATTATGTTTACAAAAAACAAATATGTAAGAATTTCAAATGACAAGGAGTACCCGACCCGACGACGCACGCTACCAACTTTCAACTTTTATTAAGAACTAAGCCCGGTTGGGTATGAGTTTAACATAAACAACAAACATAATGTAACAACATGACATATATATGTATACGTAAGATAAATACAAAGCGTCAGTCTTTCTGAAAATAATATTCTAGGTGTCCGAATCATGTAATTATTGCCAGGCCATATATGCGGAGATGAATCGAGAAAAAGAAAACGATCATACTCTCGTTCCACTCTCAGAAAAAAGCCCGGTAGCTCGTATTCATTGACTATTTAGAAATGATGAAAACATCTTCGGGTATAAGTAAGTTGTCGATTTCGCAATTTTCATACTTAAATGTTGAAAAGTGCGTAATTTGCGACAGTTCTTATCAACTGCTATTTATTTATACATCAGTGAATACAGTCGTGTCTATGTTAGGAATATCTTTAAAAGTAAAATCCATATTTATTTCATCTAAAATATACAGTTTTTGTTAATTTAATTAAAGAAATTTAATTATACGTACATTTTAATTTAAGTCCTGTTTACACATATAACGTAGGGCAATTTAGCGAACTAATAGTACACTTTTGTAAGAGTACATTTCCATTAATAATGTCCCAATTTTAATATAAAGGAATATTAATGAAATGTGAGATGCATATCAAAATAATCATACATATGAAAATCCGGGGAATGTAAAACTATAAGACTTAAAATTACTGTCTGATTTTAACTGTCTACTTTTAATATCACTTCTTTGAAACTCCAACATAGAAACTAAACATGTAATTATAATGGATGTGGAACATACACAATGCAACAAAACGTGTATGTATTCATGACAATAATTGATCAAAACCATGTTTAACATTTAGCAACAATGTGAACTTCTTCTCTTGTTTTGTCACTAAACACCCGTTTTCCCCCTAATCTTGTTCGATGTCCCACTGGGTACTGTACCAGTGGTCCTCCTTCGTGAGTTTGCTTTTAGTGAAAGTTGCTCTTCCTTGTCAATCTTTATTAATATATTCACAAGTTCTCATATTTGTGTTGCATTTTTCATTGATACAATAATATATATATGTGTGTGTGTGTGTACGTGCGTGCGTGCGCGTGTGTGTGTGTTATTTGATTCCACAACAGTTAACATTGCATTAGAAATAGGAAAAAGAATTTCCATACGCCGATTATTTCAATGATACCGATATCGGGAATATATTCTTATTGTATCAACTGTTTCTTAAACAATTGCGTCATTGTATTTTCCAACTGAGGCGTAGTTTTAATATGAACTTTGAAAACAAAGATCAACAAGGAAGGGTGGCATTTATGGAACACATTTCCCAACAAAAACCCAAAAACACAGGACACCGAAAAGGAGCAGGATAACTAACAAAAAATGGAAGGAGAACACAAGGGCAAATCACGGACGGCGCGCACTTATAAACAACTCAGCAAAGGAAATTTTAGAAACCGGCAAACACACCAAAGAAGACAATAAATAAAAAGACCAACAAAATGAGGGGAAGCGACCAGAGGACCGAAGAAGATTTTTTTTATATAAACTAGCGGAAAAGGGAAACTTGTCGTAGACGACAAAACAAGATTGGTCACAAAAATGTCATCACCATGTAGCAATAAGCAAGACATACATCTCTAGGATCATAAAGGGGCGCCGTCTTGGAACAGCCAACAGCATAAGCCCCTCCTAGGGAGTTTAAACCGGTTAATGATGTACCAAACTTCACTCTTAGCCCAAACATGTTATAATGGACATAATTCATCACACAATTCACAATTTTATCTCCCAAATGTTGTTCAAAAGATTTTATTGAAAGCTACTTTACCTTCTATAACAACTGCAATTGCATCACCCACCTCCAAGGTCGTTTGCTTTTAAAATGTGTCACGGTTGATAAGTAGTTTATACATGTTCATGAGTACATTATATATATCAAAATATTTTAAGAATATAAACACGTGGAATGGCGAGTAAAAGTCAGTTAAATTTTCGTTTTTGAAATTATTTAAAGTCGCATACTTGTGTTAAAAATTGAATGATATTCATGCGTTTCAATGAATATGTAAATCTAGAATTACTTTTTTGTTAAAGGTATCGAATGAAAACGGAATGTGTTAATGGCTTTTAAAATGATGTCCTTGTTTAGAAATTCACTGCCAAACGATTATAACTTGTTTCTATTTCAGGGCTGATATCTGGTCGTGAAACAGAAATGGATAATATTGGAGCGGAAACGGAAATGGGTTCCGAAAAGACACATGAACCGGAAGTAGGGTATAGCAACGCAGTAAATGAACAGACGTCATCACCTGCAGATTTAAAACTATCAATGGCGGCACCTTACAAGATGACAAAGTTTCAAATTCACAAAAATCTCGTTGTTGTCAGTGTTGCATTCTTATTTTTATTTACCGCATTTCAATCTTTATCTAATTTGCAAAGTAGCTTGAATAGGGAAGATGGAATTGGCACAGTAGGTATGTCGGTGATTTACGCGGCACTTGTCATTTCATGTATGTTTCTACCACCATTTATCATTGACGCAGTAGGATGTAAATGGACAGTCGCCTTCTCCATGTTATGTTATATTCTTTATATGGCTGCAAACTTCTACGCCACCTGGTGGACAATTATCCCTAGTGCTATTATTCTCGGTATCGGTGCAGCTCCTTTATGGTCGGCGAAATGCACTTATTTGACCCAGAGTGGTACCTGGTATTCCAAAATGACAGGTCGAACAGAAGATGATATTATCAACCGATTTTTTGGAGTGTTCTTCATGATATTCCAGACCAGTAAGTTTCAATACTCTTATTATTGTCCCAAGAATCAGAACAGTTTTGTATGGTATGCTAGTTTAATAAGCTTACATCATTTGAACAATACCTCAGCTATGAGTCATCCATCTGAGTCACCTTATACACCTACCTAAGAATCCTGTTTGATTTATGTATACTTCAATAATGTTAAATTCAATGTTGAACACATTTTTGCTTGTAACTGTCAAATACCTTTGTAACTTTAATATTTCATTTCAAATTGATTTACTTTCTGCCACATTTCAGGTACATGTATTAAACCTTTACCTTGACATGAACATTTTGAAGTATTTTGAATATGTATTTTACTCCTACTTGTTC
>NW_026855077.1:0-56515 GCF_026571515.1 Ruditapes philippinarum
CGAAAAAATGTGCCGAAATAATTTTACTATAAAAATGTTTAACTACTTTATGCTTTAATGAAACTAATCAATTGTGAGAATTCAACTGTAAACAAAAAAAACCTGTGTACCATTTCTGCGGCTGCAATAATATTTTTTTTTTCTTATAATATAAGTATAGATTGATTATAAATAAAGTGTTTGCATTTAGAAGATTATCATTTCTCTTGTTTCAACTGACACAGTGACAAATGGCTACAAAGTTTGTTGGTAGTGTTGTTTGCCCTGTGCATCATGAGCGGAACTTTGATTGAAAATGTTCAAGGTATTGTTGTTTTTTGTTGTTGTTGTTTTTGTTGCAACTACCGGTATATTGCATCTATTAATGTATATCAAGCTTTCAGAGTCAAAATCATATTTTATGAAAATCTATTTAAAAAAATAAAGAAAATAGTAATAAATAGAAAAGAGAACTACCCTCTTCTAAAGCGTATATTGCTCGCCGAAAAAATTACTTTAACGTTTCAAAATTTGCAGAATTTGCACTAGCGGTGTAGAAATGCAGAAAATAGAAAATTATGTTATCATTGCATACAAAACGTGTCACTTGGTTTGCAAATATTTTGACATACTTTTATATTTATCTTTTAGTTATTTACTTATTTTAATCTTTATTTCATTTTTTTTTTTGGTAATCCCCACAGAGATTTAAAAGCCTAAAAACATAACATTTGAATTTCTTACATAAAAGAGCGGGGGCACTTTAAACAGAAATATATGCAAAGATAGTTAAGAAATATACTTTGAAATAAATTGAAAGTAGTATTTTTATGCTTTTCTTAGTCCGATTTAAATGGAAAACAATTTAAAATTTTGCACATAGATTAGTGTTCTAAACCTACATCAAATGGTACATTTATCTGAAGAAAAAATATATTCAGTCCAATCAGTCACACCTCGGTGTGGTCCCTTTAATTTTGATTTTACGAATAAATACGTTACAAACATTTTTATTTCAGCTCAATGTAGATGTGGTGTTCTTGTGGCATTAGTGAATTTCATTGTCTTGCGGCTACGGTTACGGCTGGAACGTTAAATTGCTGTCCAGGCATCTCATTTGCCGTCGTTGTTCGGGCGTGTAAATGGGCTTCAGGTCAGTTAATTAGCTCAGTTTTTCCCTAATGCAAAGAAAACAGCAATAAAATGTGATGAATACGAAATGTTCATAGCTGAATTAGTATATACAAGTACATTGAATAAATATAATGAAAAATATTTGAACGCGCCAGGGTAAAACTCAGTTTCTTTGTTTCTTTTCTTACTTTCTTATTTTGTTCCTTTTTTGTTCCCCTGAAATGAGACATTCTTACGAGAGTTTTTCACTTTAATTTAGTGAAAAGAAACCGTTCCTCTAATTGTCAGTTATCATTTTGAATGTTTTACCATTGAACATGTTTTGAAACATACCAAGTGTCTGCAAACACACAAAAAACTATATACAATTTGTTCATATAATTTCAGAATCATTGTGTGGAGGTTAGAAGCCTTGTGAAATACATGAAATGTGGCTTATTTCATAAGATTCTTCACAGAATAAATTCCTGAAAAGCAAATGAGTTTCTTTGTTTTGTTTTATCTTCATGATGTTGTTGTAGTTGTTGTTGATTAAATGGTGTTGTTGTTGCTGCTGTTGTTGTTATTTTGATATTGTTGTAGCTGCTTTCATGATGTTGTTGTCGTCGTCGTTGTTCTTTGTTTGCTTTTGTTTCTTTCCTTTCTGTTCTTTTTGTCGGAAAGACTAAAGTAATATAATAAAATTGTATAATTTGGTTATATTTAAAAACAAAATAGGGGATATTTAAAACATGTAGGTCTAATACAAAAAAATGAATGTGTTGAATACAATAATAGTACGCGAGACTCTAGTATACGAGTTCAATATATATAGTAATGAAGCTACACGAATTCAGTTTTGTATATATGACATGACATATGAAGAAGTGCTTACATTTAGAGTTGTTCAATCGCTTGCACTCCAGCGTGCATTCCATTGACCTCGGTAGCTGACTCACTCGTATCTAATATAACGGCACTGACGTCCGTTAAATTTGAGAACAGAATACTTTTAGTTTATACAAATTTATTTTATTCCTATTGCGTGGGAAGCTACAAGCTTATGAAACATTCTCGAATCTGTTCAAGGAACCAACAAATACAAACCAATGAATGAATAATTTATTTCTCAAGGAAACAATGGATTGCCCCCGACAGAGTTTAAACCCACGCTATCAGACGTGTTAACCACTCGGTCACGCCGCCTCAAAGAATACTTTTGCATACTATGTAGCTAGAATAAGAGGATAAGACAAACTCTAGCATGTTTCTGTAACCCATTTCTGTAACATATCTAAATTAATTAAAGTCCCCCCCCCATTTTGTTTACATTATTATCTTATGGTCGAGTATGAAAACACAACTTCATTACGCATTACGCACCAAAAAAAATTTGTTCCAATACTCATATTTTCTGATATGAAGTATTGACGAAGCACAAGGATTATCTTTCCGACATATATAAAAAAGCGAATAGCAAATAATCCGTAAATCTATCTGTCCGAGAAAATAAGGGTAAAAGCATGGCGAATATGCTGTAGATTATTTTATCCGGAAAAAATACGGGGTAAAAGATGGCAAATAGCCTGTAAGTATACCGGAAGTCTTGATGAATACAAACAGTTTACGGCCGAAAAAATAATAAAGAAATAATCTATGTAATATTGATGTCAAGTTCAAATATCAAATTATACATTTAAACAATCACTTATTTGTTTAGAATGTTTTTTGTCTACTTACAAATTCATAGTAATATAAGATAATTAACCAACACTTTGTCATTTAATTTAATTATTCATGCGATGCCACGTTTAATTCTGCATATTGTGCATCGTTCATCAAGCTTAATATTCTAAAAGAAAAAAAGACACACAAAATGTACATTAAAGGCACAGGATATTATGCCTCAAGAACGATTTAAGAAAGAGCACACATGAATTTAAAATCTTTTAAATAATGGTTTAAGAGCACGTTTGTTACCTGAAGAAAATAACGTGTAATGTGAAATAATTTGTCATAAAAGAAGCAAAATGTAAACAAAGTAGTATTTGGACTTCCATACATAATACTCAATTACTATATGTGTACTAACTGCCACAATGCAACAGAAGCAAGAAAAAGATTCATATAAATGGCTATGTAAAGTTTAACAGGACACCAGAAATAAAGAGCTTTTGAGATATGAAAAAGCATTTTAGGGCATAATGGGCCTTTAAATTGTCAACAAAACAGATCTAATGATATTTTCAAAGGTGTTAATTTTCCATAATTTTATCATAATTATGTTTTTATCTTCGCGCAAAAGTATCATTTCTCTATCGTGCGTGCAGGGTGACAACTTTGATTGAAAATGTTCAAGGTATCTATTTTTAAAATTTGTTATTTCTTCAATTCCTTAAATTAAACTTTAGAGCATAACCATTAATAGCATATACCTATATCATGTGAAAAAGGTAACGAAATTGATAAAATAGAGTATTTTTCAAAAAAAAAATGAAAAAGGGTATAGCCCTCGGAGACAATTAAACAAATAATTCAATGAATCTGTACATGAAGGAGACCTCAAGCCCCACCCCCCTCCCCAGCACCGGCTAGTGCGGTATTCAATTTACAACTGTAAATGGGCTGGATTCAATTACCAAGAAGGATTGTAAAATTTTATAACGTATACAGAGTACAGTGAGTATATTTTTTTAATTTCAGCACAGTGCATTTGTAGACATCCCTCTTGTAGGTCGGGTGAATGTAAAGTAGATAGTTGTGGAGAGTTTGACCTTGGAAGTTACTGTTGCGACAATAGAAAACCGCTTTGTTTTGGCCTAGGCTAGGTGTACAGGTCTAAATGATTTAATGCTTTTCTTTACTGAAAAATAAAACGGATATCAAATGATTTATAGTGATGACAAGATCGGGTAACTTTAGAAAACAATAAATGAATAAACAAAAAAAACAACATTTTTTTAAGTCAATAGAGCGATGTATTTACCTCTTTTCACATTTTCATTTTCTTTTATTTGTTTTTTTTTTTAATTATTCCCCTTTTCTTCTACTTCTATAACATATGTGTATAAAGTCCTATCGTAAAATCTTACAACTTACTAAAAGAAACAATTGGGCTGTAAACATTATTTTATTTTTATTTTATTTTACTTTTTTTACTTTTTTTACTTTTTTTCACTTTTTTTTTCACTTTTTTTTTACTTTTTTTTTTTTACATAAGATTCTTTATTATTCTATATAATGACTTTGTTCTCTTATTCCAGATTCACAGTTAATGTTCGGAGGAGGAATTTTGACGTACGAATTATTTTATAGAATTCAACAGACTGAGAATAAATTCGAAACACCTATATTGTTTTGTTTTAATTTGAAAATTACAATTTATATTCAATCCGATGGTTATTTACTAAAATGGTATTTATAGAAGTACCTGACATTAATAACCATCGAAATCTGAAATAAATCAGTCATGATCATAAATTTCTGAATTCTGGTATTTTTCTAAAATCAATGATTTTGAGGTTAAAACAAACAAACAAACAAACAAAAAACAATTATTAATTACCCTACTTCGATGTTAAATGTTTTCATTATTACACACCTTATAATGTATATAACCAATGCACTTCCAGCTTGCACAACTTGAAGTTCTAATATAGCCTCTAGTCCAAAAGCTCCAATTGACAAACATTCCGCATTCAATATAGGCTAGTTTTCATTTCTATAGTCCAAAATAAATTTATCAAAATTATATTTGCATGCATATTCCATCTAGCCTCTTTTTCATTTTCGAAACTCTAAAAATTCATATCAAATTCTTAGTATGATTGAAATAGCAAAGTTCCATCATAGTTATGACAGCTGTGTATCCGTTAAATCGAATCCATATTGCACTCAATAATGTATTATTACCTCAAAAACAAGACAAAATTTGGTTTAGCTAAATTTTGTCAATGGCTGGATACTAATTATAAGAATTGGAAATTTGAAGAGGAGTCTACGAGAAAATACGAAGTAACATATGTGGACTGTCTGTAAAGCGTATATATAGCTATATAGCTCTGTAGGAGCACATTTGTCTCGGAACACATTTGTCTCACGATGTGTGACCGATGTGCTCGTAAACATTCATGTTTACGACAAATTGGAAATGAGACAGATGTGTTCGACCAGCAATAGAAAGGACACTCAAAGCACATTTGTCTCACAGTCTTTCATAAAATTCTAAAAAAGGTAATAATTATGCTCGTCCATATACCGGCTATCAGCAATTGTCCTGTGTTTTCTGTATTTATAATACCGTTTTTAGGTCACTTCCGGTCAATCAAACACTTCCTGCCTCTGCATATGAGTCACATATTAACTTAAAGAATATCCCTGTTCTGTATGTCACAATGAAAATTTCTTCCAGTACAGTATCCAGAGCCCAAACACATATACAGAGTGTCCTTTCTTATCGTTATTGATTGTGGATGCTTTAAGCTTTATAAATGATTTAAAAATAGTCTAAGCAATCTACGGTTGCATAAACGGGACATAGTATTTTCTTATTTATTACGTGCGCAAGCGATAGCTATTACGTGGCCATCCGATACTAATACTATTACGTGCGCAGCGATAGCTATTACTTTCTAAAGGGATAGTTATTGCGTGTGCACGAGGATAAGTACATATTCCGCATTTGGGCTTCCTCGCATGTATAGTTAGACGCCCCAAAGGAGTGTCGGACCTACAGCGGTTAGGGGGAAGTGGTTTTTTGAAATCACTCGGACACGGAGGCCACTTCATGATCTCAGGAAGAAAATGAGAAAATCATCCCATACATATTTTGTTTTCGTCAGATAAAATATCGCCATTTTCCGACAGATCCGCCATTGAAAAAGCTCTTACAACGTGTATGAGTCCCTAAAATAATCCGGGTAATGCAATAATTATGGAATATCGGCCTCGCATAATCGGGCGAGACGGGAAATTCCGACGAGACACGAATCGATGCACGATATTGTAACACGAGATCTCGCAATGTCGAAGTATCCAGTACCACGAGATGTCAAAGTAGAATATCGTGCCTCACGTCATGTTTTGTCGAACTTTCGCTCTTCATGTCGTGTCTCTCGGTAAAATATCGCGCATCGCTTCGTGTCTGTGCTTCTCAAAGGTTTGACTATGGTAAAGGAACCAGCGCGGAGCCATCTGGCCTTGTCGTAATGGACACCATTTTTTCTCTTAGCATGGCCACAGACGTCTAAATTTAAGCTATTTTCTGTTTAAATTTTATTGTTGATATCTTTTTGACATTTTGGTAAAATTGTACTTGATAAAGTGAATTTCAATTTTAATATTGAAGGTTCTTCCACGTCATAGCAAATTATGTAAGTGATTTTATGTTAACAAATGTGACGCTAGACATTTTCTTAAGAGATGCATGACTCCTACTTTTATCAGTTTTATCATGACTCATGATTTGTTCTCTAAAATGAGTCTAGCTATGTTTTGTAGATCTTCGAAAAACGTCCGTTTTATATAGATTATAAAGGGAATACTATTTAGCGGTATTTGGCCTCGAAGGATTTTCTTGTCTCACGTCGAAGTACGAGATGCAAAGCGAGGCGCGAGATTCCAGCGAGATGCGAAACGAGTCACGATATTGTATCGTTTAAACATCGCCTGATTACGTTGTTTCGTTTGGACATAAGCAACAACTTTTGTCTCTCTGATCCACTATGCACGAGGGTACAATTTTGAAAACGCGATGGTGCAATGATGAAAACAGCACGGTACTATGATGAAACAACGATGGCAGGATGGTGAAAATACGATGATTCGTTGACTTGATGGTGAAAATAATATCGCGTTTTCATCATAATGTCATTGCAGTTTCATCATCTTACTAACGTATTTTCAACATCGTAGCATCGTGTTTACACCATCGTACCATTGTTGTTTCACCATCATACAATCGTTGTTTCACGTTCGTATCATCGTGTTTTCTCCATCGTACCATCGCGTTTTCATCATCGTACCATCGTGCCATCGCACTTTAACCATTGTACCAAGGAATGTCGTGCTTCAGGTTTAGCCAATCAAATTTCTTGAATTAGAGGTATTAAAATACATTGTATATATAGTTCCATTGTAGGTTTTAGGTTTAAGATTTTATATTAAAACATTTGCAAACCTATTTATGATGAAGTAAAACGGCAAACCTCGATTCTAAAACAAAATCGACCGTGGGAAAATATGTGACAAATAATTCATAACAAATGACATGAGACAAATGTGCTTTCTTGTCCCTTAAAAAACATGAGACAAATGTGCTTTTTGTTCCCTTAAAAAACTTGATCGGAGCACATTTGTCACACAAATGAGTGTTTTGGGGTAGACATTTGAGGTCCCATTTGTCTCACGTGGGACAAATGCGAACGCATCGGTCTTACGTAAGACAAATGTGTTCCGAGACAAATGTGCTCCTACATAGCTCCATTTGAATTTACCACAACAGTATATTTATTATATAAAAACGCATGTTTGTAATATTTTAAACCATACAAGATTCGAGAATAATGTTGGGAATAGAATTTGGCTCAGGTCATATTTTGATCAGTATTTGTCATGAAATGTTACCACTATACCACTATAGTCTATTATATACATAGAATCTATTTATTCTACGATTTAATCAAACTAACCGTTCAATACATAGATGGTTTTTAGTTTCTTTTTTATTTGTTTTGTTCTGTTTTTTTTTTCCAATTGGGTTAAACATGCCTTGTCAGACATAAGACATGTTCAAAACATATGAAGAAAACTAAAACGAATTAAATATGAGAAATATCAACACATCAACTCACACTGCAAATGACTCAAGAAAATATAGACTAAAAAGTCTTCTTAAAACAAACAGGTATTTATCTGCATTTAAGGACTGGGACCCGCAACTTCGTGATGAAAACAAAAATGCTGCACTAATTACCAATGGGTCAATGAACCGTATTCAATGTATAAAGCATTGAAATGCATTCTATAAATAAACAAATGTTTGAATCTTAATCATTTATGTAAACTAACAAAAAACTTGAAATGAATCTGTCTCGGAGAAAATGAGCCGCGTCACGACAAAACCAACATAATGGGTTTGCGACCAGCATGGATCCAGACCAGCCTGCGCATCCGCGCAGTCTGATCAGGATTCGTGCTGTTCGCTATCAGTTTCTTTACTTGTTATAGGGTCTGTTAGCGAACAGCATGGATCCTGATCAGACTGCGCGGATGCGCAGGCTGGTCTGGATCCATGCGGGTCGCAAACCCATTATGTTGGTTTTGTCATGACGCGGCTCATTTATAAAGGTTTAACAACCTATTCAGACATCAAAACGTTACATTTTTATCACTGTAAAAATTTACCGTTAAATTTATAGTCGTTTACTGGTATTCCGTAACGGGTTTAGCCCGTACACTATATGACTAAAAAGGGGATTGGAGCACCACACTAAATACCGTATTCCGGTATATACCGGGCAAGGCGCTTGAATCATAAAATGCTAAAATCTAGTCTTTTTACCCAACGGAATGAACTTTAATATGTCAAATTCATCTTTTCACACCGATTTATGTATGATAATGAATGATAATTGTAACAAGAGCTGTCGGTAGGACAGCAACGCTCGACTATTCTTAGTGCTTGATAGTAAAAAAAATGCTTGATAGAGTTTCCTCCTCCTGTCTACAGGTTGGGGTAATGATGGTGAACAAGTGTGCAAAGTTTCAAAAGCATATGTCAATGGACTTTGAAAATATTTGAACTATTACAAAAACTTTAACGTAAATTCTAAGTCGAAAAAGGGGCATAATTCTGTCAAAATGCTTGATAGAGTTACCTTCTCCTGTCTACAGGTTGGGGTCATGATGGTGAACAAGTGTGCAAAGTTTTAAAGCCATATGTCAATGGACTTTGAAAATATTTCAACTATTACAAAAACTTTAACATAAGTGGTTACGCCGACGCCGACGCCGACGCCGACGCTCGGGTGACTGCAATAGCTCTACTTATTCTTATCGAATAGTCGAGCTAAAAATCGGCGAAAAAAACGATATTTGTCTATTTTGTGATCATGATTTCTGCAAGCGTCTAGAGGTACTGCTCCAATCCTGCAATCGCAACTACTCGGCCCTTTCCGTCACTCTTCGGATAAGGACCTCGAACACAATAGTATGAATACACAGAACGGATGCGGTATTTCGGTCTTACCTACGCTAAGAAACTAAACATGTAAACAAATAGTAATTTGATACTGGGAGTTGTTGACATGTTTATTAACTTTATTTCCAATATATGTAGTAAAAGTCGACCTTATATAAGTGAATTCATAGGTACAAAAGCAAACAATACATTATTTATATATTTATTATTATGGCTGTAGAACCGAAAGTACAAAAAACCAACCTGTTGAACATCAGTGGGCATATTTAAATAACAAATTGTTGTCAGACATATTTTCAAGTATAAGAGTACCGGAACAGACATTAGATGTCAAATATATACATTCGTTTTACATTGTCTCTGTTTCTGTTTACATCTGAAACCACGTGGTAGAACTACTTTCAATCCGTATTGTTTCCGAGGTTATTATAGATAATAGCCGAGGCAGTTCCGAATGCCAATCCTGTATTGAGTTAAATCCTTATACGGTATCGGACCCTCGTTTGCGTTGCATTGCGGGATAGCGTTCCACGGCAGCCATTTTACTAAGTGTGACAAGAGGTAAAACATGTCTTACAAAAAATCCTAATTAGTACAAGAATTTGCTCGTTACGGATTTTTTGTTTCGATTTTCAAAGAACAAAAAGTTATATTTAATTGATTTTCAGAATGTCATTTGATTACTCGATCTAAAGCTTTTATAAAATTATGCTTAATATCTGAAAATTACTACCCCACCCACCATCTTTCGACCAATACCAGCATTTAGCAGCGGTACCCTTAGCAGAGACGAATTATTTGTTGGATTTCTTTGTTCTTTTTCCCTCCTCCAACGATATTTGTTGTCAATATAATTCGCAGCTTGTAAATTTCAAAAGAGTAAGAGTTCCTTGCCCAGGAACCGGACTCTAGCATTGATCCGTATATTTACTGGGCCTCCGTAATGTGTAAGGCCTGTAATTTTACTGCTTGACCAGTATTTTTACGCCAAAATATTCAAGAAGAAAAAAAATTAACTCGAGAAAAAAATACTAGGATTTTAGGAAAGTAAAAAGATTAAAGATTCGAGTAATTACTAACATTTAATGTGTGATTAATAAATAATTGTTTTAGTATTCATCACCATAATATCATTTCTACTGCGTTACTAATGAAAATTTGTATGAATCTGAGGGCATGCTACTTTATCAATATCCAAACGGAAACTCATGTTTACATAACAACTGTATGGTATTATTGGCGACGCCGGTGAGCGGCGTCGTCTATTATGGAATGCTTTTTATTTTTGCCTATGGAAGGAGCTGTTATTATTAGCAGTTAATTTTTATGTTGTGTTAATTAGTTTTATTTTGATTCGTAAAAATCAAGTAAACAAATGTGTTGTTATATTTGTATTTAATAACTTTATGTAAAAAGCATGTGCATTGTGATATTATTTTCACGAAATTGCAGGTTAAGTTTAACAGCTTGTCCCTTAGTTTTAATGACAATACTAAAACCCGGATTTCGAATATCGTTTGTGGTCTAGATTGAGGCCGTATCAGTTCATTCATTCATTTTATACATTTTCCAAAATTTTCCAACAAGAAGAAAGTTCACCTGCAATTGAGTATAAGGATAGGTAATGGAACTGTTGTAAACGATTATCCTATTGATTTTATCCCTTATTACATTTATTTGTTGCGCAGAATGATTGTTTTTACAAAGTGTACCAGTATCCGGATGTTGAAAGCTATCCGATTTTCTGCAATTACTGCTTGACACATGGTCATCTTTTTTTTATGAATACTTTACCATTAATTTGCATGGCTTGATAAAAACTGAACCTGCAGCATTTCATAATTTTGCTGTTTAGGGTGTTCTTTTGGGTTTCAGGTTTTCTTTATTGTAAGGGGAAGTAACTTATGTTTACTAAATTATTTGTTCTTTTCTTGTCTATCTTAGGTATTACTTATAATACTATTTTTGTTGTATATAATTCACCAGTTTGTAAGGTCATCAAAGCATGTTAATGTTAGGATTTCATATTTATTTAATATAAACTGGGAATTATTGTATGTGAGAAGTTAGCAGTTAACAGTGAGCTAAAGCAAAAAGGCATTACGATTTATATAGGGAAATCAATGATCTGCTGTTATGCTCAGCTGGGTAAGCAATCTAGCAGAGCATTCCAAAATAAAGTGTAGAAATGCTTTGCTGGTATGCTCAGCTGGGTAAGCAATCTAGCAGGCCATTATTAAATATAGTGTAAAAATGCTCTGCTGGTATGCTCAGCTGGCTATGCAATGTAGCGGGGCGTTCCAAAATATAGCGTAAAAATGCTCTGCTGGTATGCTCAGCTGGCTAGGAAATCTAGCAGGGCATTCCTAAATATAGTGTAAAAAATACTCTGCTGTTATACTAAGCTGGCTAAGCAATCTAGCGGGGCATTCCAAAATATAGTGTAAAAAAGCTCTGCTGTTATGCTCAGCTGGCTAAGCAATCTAGCGGGGCATTCCAAAATAAAGTGTAAAAATGCTCTGCTGTTATGCTCAGCTGGCTAGGCAATCTAGCGGGACATTCCTAAATATAGTGTAAAAAATACTCTGCTGTTATACTAAGCTGGCTAAGCAATCTAGCGGGGCATTCCAAAATATAGTGTAAAAAGCTCTGCTGGTATGCTCAGCTGGCTAGGCAATCTAGCGGGGCGTTCCAAAATATAGCGTAAAATGCTCTGCTGGTATGCTCAGCTGGCTAGGCAATCTAGCAGGGCATTCCTAAATATAGTGTAAAAAATACTCTGCTGTTATACTAAGCTGGCTAAGCAATCTAGCGGGGCATTCCAAAATATAGTGTAAAAAGCTCTGCTGTTATGCTCAGCTGGCTAAGCAATCTAGCGGGGCATTCCAAAATATAGTGTAAAAATGCTCTGCTGGTATGCTCAGCTAGCTAAGCAATCTAGCAGGGCATTCCTAAATATAGTGTTAAAAATGCTCAGCTGGCTAGGCAATCCAGCAAAGCATTCTGAAAATTAGTGTAAAAATGTTCTGCCGGAATGCTGAGCTGTCTAGGCAAACTAGCAGGGCATTCTTAAATAAAGTATAAATTTCGTTGGTCTGCAACTGATTATTTGGCACTCGTAGACTTTCTGAAATATTTAGTGCCAATGCAGATAATGACATTTTTGACTTCTACGGGACCTTCAAGTGTCTATTTCTTTGGTCTCCGACTGATTCTGGGACGATCGCAGACTTTCAGGAATTTTTGGTGTTAATGCAGATAATGACATTTGTGAATTTTTAGGACCATCGAGAGTCCATTTCGTTGGTCTGCGAATGTTTCTGGAACACTCGCAGACTTTCAGAAATGTTCGGTGCCAATGGAGATAATGACATTTTTACTTCAACAGGACCCTCCTGAGTCTATTTCGTTGGTCTGCGACTGATTCTGAGTCACTCGCAGACTTTCAGGAATTTTGGTGTCAATGCAGAAAATGATATTTCTGACTTATTGGGACCTTTCTGAATCCATTTTTTTGGTCTACGACTGATTCTGAGGCACTTACAGACTTTCAGGAATTTTTTATGTCAAGACATTTTTTACTTCTAGGGACCATCCAGGATCCATGTTTTTGGTCTGCGACTTAATCTTGGACAGTCACAGACTTTCAGGAATTGTTGGTGCCAATAGAGATAATTACAATTTATGACGTTTTTGATCATCCAGAGTCTATTTCGTTGGTCTGCGACTGATTATTGGACACTTGCAGACTTTCAGGAATTTTTGGTGCTAATACAGATAATGACATTTTAGGGTAAAAATGCTCTGCTTATGACTAAGGGGTCCTTAAAAGTAAAAAAGTCATGATCTGCAATGGCACTAAACATCCTGAAAGTCTGCGAGTCTCAAGGAATCAGTCGCAGACCCAAGAAATGTACTCTGGCGGTTCCCTAAAAATCAGAAATATCATTATTTTCATTGGCATCAAAATTCCTGAAAGTCTGCAAGTGTCCCAAAATCAGTCGCAGACCAGCGAAATGAACTCTGGTGGGTCCCTAGAAGTAAAAAATGTCATTATCTCCATTGGCACCAGAGATTCCTGAAAGTCTGCGAATGTCCCAGAATCAGTCGCAGACCATAAAAATGGACTCTGGCGGGTCCCTAGAAGTAAAAATTGCCATCATCTCTATTGGCACCAAACTTTCCTGAAAGTCTGCGAGTGTCCAACAATACGCTGCAGGCCAATGAAATGGACTCTTTAAGGTCCCTAGAAGTCAAAAATATGATTATTTCTATTGGCACCAACCATTCCTGAAAGTCTGTGAGTGTCCAAGAATCAGTCGCAGACGACCAAAATGGAATCTTTAGGGTCCCTAGAAGTCTTAATTGTCAATATCAGCATTGGCACCAAAATTCCTGAAAGTCTGCGAGTGTCCTTCAAAAAGTCGCAGGACAATGAAATAGTCTCTTAAAGGTCCTTAGAAGTCAAAAATATCATTATTTCTATGGGCACCGAAAATTCCTGAAAGTCTGCGAGTGCCTCAGAATTGCCTAGAAGTCGAAAATGTCAATAAAACTTTGGCAACAATAAATCCTGGAACTCAGAATCAGTCTGCCAACTGAGCATTCCACCAGAGCATTTTTTAACTATATTTCGGAATGCCCTGCTAGATTGCCTAGCTAGCTTAGCATTCCACCAGAGCATTTTTACACCATATTTAGTAATGCCCTGCTAGATTGCTTAGCCAGCTGAGCATTCCACCAGAGCATTTTTTCACTATATTAAGGAATGCTATGCTATAGTGCCTAGCCAGCTGAGCATTCCAGCAGTGCATTTTTACACTATATCTAGTAATGCTCTGCTAGATTGCCTAGCCAGCTGAGCATTCCTGCAGAGCATTTTTTCACTATATTAAGGAATGCTCTGCTATAGTGCCTAGCCAGCTGAGCATTCCTGCAGAGCATTTTAACACTTAATTTAGTAATGCCCTGCTAGATTGCCTAGCCAGCTTAGCATTCCAGCAGAGCATTTTTACACTATATTTCGTAATGCTCTGCTAGATTGCCTAGCAGCTGAGCATTCCACCAGAACATTTTTACACTATATTTAGAAATGCCCTGCTAGATTGCCTAGCCAGTTTAGCATTCGAGCAGAGCATTTTTACACTATATTTAGTAATGCCCTGCTAGATTGCCCAGCCAGCTTAGCATTCCAGAAAAGCATTTGTTCACTATATTTAGTAATGATCTGCTAGATTGCCTAGCCAGCTTAGCATTCCAGCAGAGCATTTTTACACTGTATTTAGTAATGTCCTGCTAGATTGCCTACCCAGCTTAGCATTCCAGCAGTGCATTTTTACACTATATTTAGTAATGCTCTGCTAGATTGCCTAGCCAGCTTAGCATTCCAGCAGAGCATTTTCTCACTATATTTAGTAATGCCCTGCTAGATTGCCTAGCCAGCTTAGCTAGCCAGCTGAGCATTCCAGCAGAACATTTTAACACTATATTTAGTAATGCACTGCTAGATTGCCTAGCCATATGAGCGTTCCAGCAGAGCCAGTTTAGCATTCGAGCAGAGCATTTTTACACTATATTTAGTAATGCCCTGCTAGATTGCCTAGCCAGCTTAGCATTCCAGCAGAGCATTTTTACACTATATTTAGTAATGTCCTGCTAGATTGCCTAGCCAGCTAAGCATTCCAGAATAGCATTTGTACACTATATTTAGTAATGTCCTGCTAGATTGCCTAGCCAGCTTAGCATTCCAGCAGAGCATTTTTACACTATATTTAGTAATGCCCTGCTAGATTGCCTAGCCAGCTTAGCATTCGAGCAGAGCATTTTCTCACTATATTTAGTAATGCCCTGCTAGATTGCCTAGCCAGCTTAGCTAGCCAGCTGAGCATTCCAGCAGAACATTTTAACACTATATTTAGTAATGCACTGCTAGATTGCCTAGCCAGCTGAGCGTTCCAGCAGAGCATTTTTTCACTAAAGGTAGGAATGCTCTGCTAGATTGCCAAGACAGCTGAGTATTGCAGCAGATCATTTTTACACTATATTTAGGAATGCCCTGCTAGATGCCCAAAACAGCTGAGCATTACAGCAGATCATTACCTTCCCTATATAAATTGAAATGCCTTTTTGCTTAGCTCACTGTTCACTGCTAACTTCTCACATACGGAATTATTAATGTTATGTGCATACATGTATATCTTAGACAGTAGTATATTGATATGTTGAGACTTATATTTTTTCTGCATTTAAAGAGATACAGTTATGTCATTATTATTAAAGGGATGAGACTTTCATTTAAAGTTATAAATGATAAAACATGTATTGATTGAAAATGTCCTTAAACTTGGATCAAGCAATATAATTAATAAAGTCTCAAAAAAATCATATTCTGAATAGTTATTCTATTTTTTTTCTAACATGTGCATAGTTTGAAAAGGACAGCTTCTGTCTTATCTATTTGTAATGAAGGGACACCGGTCTCAACCTCCAGGTCTCCTGAGTCAACCCCACAACAAGCTGTACATAGAGTAGATTGTTACTTGCCCTTGAATAAATGTGTGCACTAAATTTATAGTGGGTGATTTGTGCCACATGAAAACCAACATAGTACAAAAAGTAACTGGGCGCCAGATGAAAACATGAAAATACAATCTACCACAAAGTGGTTTGTTTGTTGCATTTTCATGTTTTTGCCCGGTGCCCTTGGTGCAAAATACAAATCAGCCTTCATAAAAGTTCTTATGTTGGTCACAGGTTTGAGTTCTGGTCAAGCTCAAAGTTTTTCTCATCCTGTGACTGCATATAAGCATGAGTTCAATTTCCTATGCTCTGTAACATAAGAAATTCACGAACACAAATCGATATAGTGGGGAAATATGTTGTTGTTTAGAACTGTTTCATTATTAAAGAGAAAATGTGTAGCAGGCCGGATAGCTCAGTTGGTCTTCTGAAAGTCATGGGTTCGAGTCATGGTCAGGCAGTTTCAGTCAGGGTTTAGAAGTGGTTTTTCAATTGACACATGTTTGATTCATTTAACAGATTGCATTATTTGAAATGGACAAAGGCAGTATTGTATGATACTTTTAGATCTACAAAGGGCATTTGATACAGTTGAACACACTATACTGCACATGAAGAAGTTGTTTTTCTTCTTCTTCATGAAACTTCAAGCATCTGCCATATATAATGACATTCTTACATGGTTTAAGTCTTATCTCTGATAGTAGCTGGTTGATGTGGCTGGTACTCATTCTACTACTGCTCTGAGTACCTATGCTGTCCCCCTGATGTTCATTTTAGGTCCTCTTTTATGTCTAATATATGCCAATTACATGTCTTCAACCCTAAGCAGTAAGCTTTTATTATAATGCACAGGCACGAGTATCAGACCTTGGAAGAAAAAATATGGCCAGATTGATAAAAAAACCTGTGTCCATCTTAAAAGTGTCAACAACCAAAATAAAATGTAAATAATGACCCCCTTTAAAAATATACTTCAAGTTGATAGTATATTTTTAAAGGGGATCATTATTTACATTTTTTTTTGTTTTTATGAACACAGTTTTTTATCAATCTGGTCATCTGGTCATATTTTTTCTTCCCAGGTCCGATACTCGTGCCTGTGATTATATGCTGATGACTCAGGAATCCTTGTGTCTCATAAAATAAATCTGAAGAAATTCTTTCTTATAGCATGAGTCTTATAAGATTGCTTAATTGACTATAAATTGTCTTTGCATCTTGGCAAGACGGAGTCTATTCTTTTTTGGTTTAAGTTTCAACTTAAACTGGCCCTAGCCTCCAGGTCACATGTAATGGTACTGCTATAAAGTACACATCTTTTGTTAAGTATTTAGGTGCAAATCTGGATCAAATTCTTTTGGCGTCGCCCTTTGATGCTTTGCATCAATGATTTTCTTGTTATTGTACTGTAATACATACTTATAAACGTATGAACAAATGCATAAAACATCTAAATTACTACATCAATAATATCGCAGTCATGAAATAAATACTTAGAATATGATAGTTAATATTTGAAATTAATTGGAATTAGCTACCATATTGCTTTGAAAAGAGTTGACATCAATTGTTTTAATTTAAGTATTATTATTATTCTTAACTTCATTTTTTTAAACATCTTTCTGCGGATATGGCACACTTTATCATTACCCTACATCCGCAGAAAGACATTTAAAAAAATACAAATTAAGAAAAAAACATTTCAAACTATCATAAGAAATAACTCTTTGTTACTTTGATAAAACTTAACATGTCTGCGTAAGGATAACGTGAATTATTTGTAATTCGTGACTTATTCATGACTGTGCAACCCTTTATACTTTTCGTGAAAATTCGGCTTTTTCCGTCACATTCAGTCTTATTTCGATTGTTTCCGGCATATTCCGCAGGCATAAGTGATTACAGGAAAACTGTTCGGACGTTATGATGAAACATGTAACCGTCATCCAAAGATAATGGACGGGATAAATAGATAAATAGATTTTCTGTAAAACAAAGACAAAAAATCAAACAATTCATATGAACGCTGCGATTCAAAGATAAGATTGCGACATAGCCACTTTAAGACAAACTCTTAAATAAAGCCACAAAATTAAAAAGAACTTCATCAAACGAAAAATGAAGAAAGAAATATCTATCTCTTATCTCGTTTGTTTGAAACGATTTTTTTAGACCATTTATAATAAAAACAAACAACACTCTATCATTTTATTTCATTATTAATTAAAGTAAAGCAAAAAAAAAACCGTATTTTGCATTTTTAATCAGCCTATTTACTGAACTCGTCGAGACTATAGAAATCTAGTGTTATGTTTCAAGGTAGTAATCAATTAGCCAACTTATTTCAACCTCGTGAACTCGTGATTTAGTGCCGCGCGCATTAGAGCACGTGACGTATAACGAATTAGAAATCAGAATTACTAAACAAATCTTGAAATGGTGTTTTTTTCTGAATGTATTTATCAATGCCCTACATATTAAAGTTCAAAAAATGAATTTGGATGAAAATAAATGATTAAGCAATTCAACCAAAATTATAAAAATTCATTTTTTTGTGATAATAATATATTAAATATGAAAATAAAGGTCGGAAAGCATGGGCAACATGCCATCTTAAAAAAAAAGTAATAAAACACATACAAACAACACGTATGTTCACGCACACAAATGCAAACGCATGCACTTTTGGAGGACATGCACTTTTAAGAACATAATCCGGACATAATCGGATTTTTTTTTCAGAGCCTGAGCATAAGAGATTTGTTCATTGAAATGCCCATGTTTTGTCTCCATTCATTCGTTTCAGTTTTTTATAAACTGAATTTACTTCCGAGTTGCGATGCTTAACGGATGTTTCAATGGTGTACTTTTTTTTAGACAGTTATAACGTTGCCTGTAGACACGCAAGATTTGACTAAATCTCTTTCTTTTTTTTTTTTTCATAGAAAAAAAGCAGTGATATTTAACATTATATTAAAAAAAAAATCTTACTTCCCCTAACCTTGAACAATTAAACAAATCTTTCACACCTGCAAAAAAGAAGACATCCCGAGAGAAGCAACGATTGCTTTTCGCTTTTGGATAAGGGAAGTAACTATTATTTAACTGTGGACAAATCAAGAAAAGTTATCTCTCCTGAAAGTGCAGGCGAATTTTATTACTTGAAATTTGCAAACAGCGTAAATTTTAAATGTTTAAATGAGATGTCATTCGGCAGTTTGTTTGTGTACAAGACAACAGTGATGATCTCCCTATTTATTGCTAATAGTAAAATCAAAATTGCAATAATACTGTCAACCACAATCCCCCACACCTCACACCGAAAATCCTGAGTATATATATATAATAAATCTACATTTGTACCGTATTTCATTATTACCATCTATCAACTTAAACTTTTTGGAAAAAAAATGTTTCACATAAAATAACTCAAACTGAAATAAGGTGTTTCAAATATCAAAATTATAAATATCAGAAAGACGTTAACCTAAGTCGAAATTATGAATGAACAATCTACATCAACAACTCAGTCTAAGTGAAGATGCGGTATTACATTCCAATGCCTCAAGATATTCATATCATTGACACTTTTTCTACTTCTTTTTTTTTTCAACCTGTCTTGTTTTATATGTCACTTTCATATCTTTTATTACCAACGACTCGCAAAAATCAACCTAGTGACACAAAGTGACAAAGATTTTCAAATACGATTCATTCATTCGTTCGTTCGTTCGTTCGTTCGTTCGTTCTTTCGTTCGTTCGTTCGTTTGTTCTTTCGTACGTACGTACATTCATTCATTCATTTATTCATACAAACGCAAACATTTGTATTTCATTTTAACAAGAAAAACGAAACTCAACAACAAAGTAACATAAAGAAAGTATTAGAAAGAAAACATCAAATCTTGTATTACATGTAAATACAGTACGAAGACAACTCGTACACGACAAGGAAATATGAAGTTCGAACATAGTTGTCTCCCCTATAAAAGTTAATAACATGGAAAACTTCTGAAATCATTGATTGAGCACTCATACGATAGATCACATCTTCCATCAATGTTACAACAGGAAACATGTATACTTATATTTCATTTGTCATGTAACATTACGTCATTGAATGCAGTTTTATGTACTTTTATACTTACTTATTTGTTGGGGGCTTTTTTTGTTTTATTTTTTATTTTTTGAGTATTCTTTGTTTGTTTTTTTTTTTTTTTTTTTTTTAATACATATGGATATGGTTACTATTTCGTGTATCCTTGTAACGTGCTTTGGAAAGGTTTTTTTTGTAAAGTGAAAATGTTTTTATTTTATTTCTTATTTTTTATTTTATTTTATTTATTTTTTTTTTTTTTTTTTTTTTTTTTTTGGTGTCCAGTGATAGTTTTTTTGTAAAGTGAAATTTTAAAGGCCCATTATGCCCTAGAAATGTTTTTTATTTTATTTCTCAATTTTTTTTTTTTTGGTGTCCAGTTATAGTTTTCCTAAGTTTCCAGAATATGTATTCTGTCTGTTTTTTCTAAATGTAATATGAGGATACTAAAATATGTTCAATAAACTTCAATTTACATCACCCACTGGAATGCTTTAAATAAAGTGGTCTTAATTGTAGGATGGTCTGATTTGCGAGTTTAAGCACAATTGCATGTCCAACTTGTTTAAATTCTTATGCAAGCTAGATTAAAGACCTACCTTATTGGAGGGAAATGGATAGGGTTACATTAATTTAAGGAAATATTCATTTATATAGTAAATCAATTAATAATTTTTGATAACATAATGCATGTACGCATGGCTTATCTTTTGTCATTTCTTGTAAAAGACAAAAACGTGTTAAAATACGAAGTTGGTCACATTTAAAATTGAAATATATATCATAAATCAAGTGCATGAAAGTAGCAGTTTTTCCGTGTTCCAAAGCAAACTCTTATTGTTCTTAGAAATATTTAAAGGCACATTATTCCTCAGAAACGAGGAATATCTTTTTAAAATGGCAAATTTTAGTTTTATGACTTTTCCTTAATTATTCTAGAGCATGTTATTTGTTAATCACCTGAAGGAAGGAATGCTGTATATAAAATTATTTGTCACTAAAGTAGCAAAATGTAAACAAAGAATCGAAGTATTTTGAGTTCCATACAAAATACTGAAACACTACAATTGTACTGATTACCAAAATACAGCAGACGCAATAGATGGTTCAGCAATTCGGCCAATTAGTAACTGTCTGGAAACTATAACTGGACAGCAAAAAAAGTTATTGAGAAATGAAATGAAAGCATTTGTAGGGCATAATGGGCCTTTAAATTTTCACTGTGCAATAAAAAAAAACACTATCCAAAGTTGACTGTTGTTTTGATACACAAATAACATTGACTGACAATTTTTTTTTACAAAGTCCTCTTGTCCTAGATGAAATGCTGGCAACACAATCATAAAGTCCTTCAATTTATATTGAAGCACTGCGCAATCCACTTCAAGACAATTACGTGAGTGTTCATGTAGACATATAGGCGAAATTAAAACTATTCAATAGAATTCTTTAACTGCAGCTTCTATGTCTATATAAAAACTCCCGAAAACGTCCTTAAGGACATTCTAGTGAGAATTAATAACACGCTCAGTAGCAGATTCCATGTCATCAGTTCTACCATCATTATCCTCAACTATACATCCCGCAATTTTATGAGCTTCATCCATTTCTCATCGATTTCATCATTTGCTTTACACTCATTGTCAATGATTATGTATTCCTCCAGTGTCATCACAGATTCAACACGTATTTTAGACTAAGCGATCCTCATCAGTTCGACTAATTCTGCAATGGGAACATAGTCGTCGTCGTCATCATCATCATCATCATCATCACCACCACCACCATCATCATCATCATCATTATCATTATCATCATCATCATTATCATCATCATCATTACCACCACCACCATCATTATCATCACCATCATCATCATCATTATCATCATCATAATAATCATCATCATTATCATCATCATAATCATCATCATCATCACAGTCACCTTTGTCAACATCACCATCATCATCATCTTCTTCTTCTTCTTTGTCAACATTTACACTGATTATCAGTTCACAGGCCTTTTAACCAGTGACAGACAGATTTTTTGATTGCACAACTAGTCCATCGAATTACATCCAAGACAGTTAAACCTCCTTCACCTCTTCAAACCCTCACAGTAGATATATTGTCAAATTTGGCCAGCATTGATCTTAGCAATCTCTCCCTGTAGATCGGCTTCATGTCTTGAATAATTCCCTGGTGAAGATGCTGAAGTTTTAATGAAGTGTTAGCAGGGCGGTATACCAGTTTTACATTTGATATTTTCGAGTCATCAGGTTGAAACAGGGCATTATCCATTGCACGAAGAATCCAAAGTCTCTGTTTGGACCCACAGGAATGAAGGGCAAGTGGTCAAAAGTCAACGGCCACGGACGCCCCGATCTCCAATCTGCGGGTTCATGATATAAAGCACCTTTGTTTAGCTGATTTTCAAACACTAGTTCTTTCCATTCTACTGAAATTTATGTGTATAACATACAACATAGATTTATCACAAATTTGGCATTGGTCTTGTTTTTTAAGTCTTAGTGGTGCATTTAGAATGGCAAAGTATGCAATGATAATAAGATATATTATCAGGATTATTTAAAAATCAATTTCTTTGTGCTAGGTTAAAAGTGTTATTCATGTGATTTTTAAGTGTGTGTTTTTTTTGTTTATTTGTTTGTTTGCTTTTTGTTGTTGTTGTTTTGTTGTTGTTGTTTTTGTTGTTGTTGTTGTTTTCTTCGTTTTTGGATCATTTCGCAAAACAAATAATTATGCTGGAAAAGAACGGAAAGGGGGAATAATCTAAAATATTTGTACAAAAGTGTCCGTTCAGACCTATATCGTATGGAACACAAACCTCGAAAAAGAATTTTACAGTCTCTCATGTTAAAACAAATCTCAGACAATATTTTCATTATAATCAAATATTTCAGAATTATAATGAGAGGTCATCGAAATATTTAAAAGAAATAGCCTGTTTCAATACATGTATATGCAAACTTAAATGGAAATGTTTGAGGAATTATACTCATATTACCATGTTGATAGTATTTAGTATCATAATTATGTAACAACAAAACGTGAAATAATTTTGTAAGTGGGAAATCAATGCTCCGATATTTCATTTGTATAGCAGGTAATAAATTGTTTTTAACAAAATATTATTATAAATTAAATTTTCCTACTGAATCACTTTTTTCCAAGAACTATTTTAAAGAATATCAATATGATACATTTCTTTTGATGTTTTCAACATTTGAAACATTTTTTTTTTTTTTTGGAAAATATTCCCATTGTATTCGGATTTTTTGTAACTGTAGAAATGGTTTACTAAAAAAGATATAATATCTTATACTAAATACCGTATGAAAGTCAATGCTAATTTCTGTCAACAAGGTGTTTTCCGTATTTATGACACAGGGAGCGTGTACTGTATAGAACTTGCTCCCTGCAAATATAGTCAATCTTTCACTATACATAATGTTATTTAGGTGTAACAATAACATTAATAGTAGGGGAGCAACGATAATCAGCGAGATTTCAATAACAAAACGAGAGCTAATATGCCAACAGAATATCACAGTTGTAATTGGCACTGTACATTCCCGTCAATCAACGGCAATATATAAACTGTTGATAGAGGCCAGCACGTTTGAGTAACCGCTACATCTGATTGGCCGTTGAAAGGTTTCAGCGCGTGCTCTTTATTATGGTTTCAGCGTTCGTAGCGAATCAAAAACATGGATGGGGTTTCGTAGCACCTCCTAAGGCAGGTCTGTTTTTAAAACAAACACGGTTTGCTTTGACTGTTAACTTCATAATGCCAGTAAATGAGCTTCGCATATGTTTATTAACAGTGTTACATTTCATGTACCATTTCAAAACATCCATATTTTATGTTTGACAACACTCATTACTCTTTTTTTCGTGAAAAATGGATTTTACTTCTGGAAGGTACCCATTAAATGATCCAAAGTTTTCATTAGGAAGTTATTACAATTCCGATGCGGAAAAAAACACTACGTGTGAACTTCCAAATTTGCAGAACTCGATTCATTTTCCGAAATACGGATATAGCACCGTAAGGCACGTGCTATCGGATAATTTTGCAGACGACATTGCAGAAGACTTTAACGAAAGTGAAAATAAACTTGAAGATGAAGTATGTGACGATATTGAAAGTAATTCAACACATTATTCGTCTGATTCAAAAGCGCGGGTAGAGAACGCTGTCCCTTCACGTGGAACTTATTGTATGAACGACAAAATGACAGCTGCAGACGACAAACGGAGTGAAATGGAGGAGACGAACTATATAGTGAAACTTGAGAAAATGTCTCCAGACTCGTCGGGTGGAGTTAGGGAAACTCTGAAAGTCAACGGCCTTAGTGACAAAAAGAAAAACGGTATAATTTTAGAAGTGCTTCTTCAAAAATAAAATATTCTTTTTTATTTTTCTTGAATGACTGTAAGCCTTATTGTTGTAGATACTTTGAATATTTTGTGTTTCTATTCATTCTTTAACAATTTCATTTATTTTATTCTTAATTTTCTTTAGCAAAAACCGTATAAAAGCATTGGCAGTTTGCTGAATGAAAGAAAATCTCGTTTTAGAACGATATGAAATGACGGTAGTGCAGTTACAGATTGACTCCTATTAGATTAAATAAGGAGTTAACAAATTTTATTTTTTCTAACACAACTGAAATTATAAAATGCACTGTGGCATTTTCTGTGGAAAACAATGCCCGCTTCTTTTCTGTTCTTAACATCAAATTTTAAAAAATGAACAAATCTTTTTTTCCCAAAGTCTGAGGATATATAGATTCTTCATGGCCAAAAAGCTTATATCATGGAATTAATTATTTTATTTCACTTTTGTATGTTGTTATTTGTGTAAACTAATAAGAAAAAGAGTAAATATTTTGATATTCTTTCATTAGACTCGGAAAACAGATTAAAAGTGCATTAATATTTTTTATGATTTATTTTCTTCTTTGTTTTTTTTTAAAAAAAGAACGCATTGAAAGTTATAAAATGTAAAAACCCGAAAATACGTTATACGAGATACACGAATAACGTTACTACATCCCTAAATATAGATCTTCAATGTTGAACAGCATATATGTACATGTACTAGTGTTTTTAGTAACAAATATACATATTGATACAAAACCTACGTGTATTAATACTAGAAACTTCACTGCGTATGAAATAAAAAATGCCAGTAGTTGTTTGTTGAAAACACATTCATGCTTATAGATAAATACATGTATTACACAAGATCGCTAAATAACATAATTTTTAAATAAATAGAAACATACACATTTTTATTTTGGGATAATATCATTGAATTTAAAAATTTAATTAAAACTATCGGAGAACAAGGAAATTGATCTGCCAAAATAATATTATCAGTTAGGCAAACTAGACAGTTAATAACTAAGACTTGTTCATTAATATTGATAATTACTTTTAAATACTTTTAGATAGATTATTTCGCTATACTTCATGTTCATGTTACTTTAAGTGAATAGCTGTTTATAGTTTTCAGTATAAATAAAACTGTATTTAAAATTCTACTAGGAAAATGTGTGAGAAAAAAGCGTGCGTTGGTGTGCGGAAGAAAAAGTTTTGGTTATTCAAATCAATGATATTTATTCAACTGTATCTTTTTTTTTGTATTTTCTTTCAAACATCGATCTTAAATGATTGCTGAATTTCATATTTTAGTGTGAGTTCGAATACAGGTTTTACAAAACACTAGTTCATTGAATGAGTTGGCATATCAACGTTATTAAATGAAAGTTATGATATCAAAAATTATTATATGAAAGTACAAATAGTTCTGCATTACCGTCAATAATATAAAAGCAGAAAAGAAAAGAACATTAAATGAGAATTAAAATGCACGTGTGTACAGTATCACACAATTCACGGGTTATTGTCAAGATTCAAGATTTCATTCAGCATAAACATACGATATGTTCATTGCAATACATATGATATAATGTGCATGTAATATGACAAGAAAATCATCAGTAACTCTTATACATGTAAATAATTTATTATTTGTGTCCATGTAAATGAATAAATTTCTATACACATGCATTTCATCCATGTTCTTTTTATTAAACTCTTTTATGAGGAAACTTGAGCAGGGGTTCTTTATTCATGTAGTATCATCAACAACAAAAGTATTACGAGATATAAAAATTTAACTTTAAAAAAAGTCTTTGAAAACGCACATTTTAGAAATAAGTGTATAAGAAAAGCACTTTATCGTCGTTTTTATACTTAAAGCATTTAAGCATATGGAACATTTGATGAAATTTCTTGTATTTCGTCGTCTTGTAATTGAAAATAAACATATAATACAGGCGGAGTTTTCCAATGATTTTCAGTAAAATAAAATGAGATCTATCTTATAAAGTGCATTGACATGATTGTTTATTATTTCAACTTTTAATGATATCAAATTCGAATTTTGATCCTTTAATATTTATTTTAATTTGCATTGGCGTTCTAATAAAGAATCAGTACAGATTACCGTATAGTACATTGTACATATTATTTAAGCCTATATGTATGCGTATATAACCTTGAATTGTACACTCGAATTTTAAATCAGAACGTTTAGGTGGACATAAACTGGAATCACTCCCTGCATACCGGTGAATCAGTTTTGATGAATTCACAAATTACTCACTACCACAAAGTGTATGTATGATCCGGGATGTGTCATTCTAAACTTCAAAAGCTGACTATATGATTTCTAAATTTCGAAAACTGCAATGTGTCATTCTAAAATATTTAAAATCAATCCAGATAAAGATATGTGACGCATATGGGGCATGTGGTGATTTGATGACTGGCCTTTCTTCTAACACGAGAATATATGTTGATTTTTATATATATCAAAAGTATTCAACAGCTAAATCGGGGATGGGGTGGGGGCGGTGGCCTGGTGGTTAATGGTTCTCAACTTCTGCTTCTTAACCCGAAAATGGTTGCTTTTAGATTTATATCGGGGTTACGACAATGTTTCCTCATAATTATGACACCAGTGCCAGTGAAACTAGATTGGTCTACGATGGCACATTTTTCAGAAGTATTTCAAATCTTGATAAATAATACTAATGAAATGTATCTTTTCAATATACTTAATTACTATGAAACATTTCGTAAAAAATAATGTTGAATGTTGAGTTTAAAGTGATTCTGTATGAACATTTCTATGCTTAATAATAATATTGTGTTCTAGAATAATTTATTAGTTGCTTTATATATTTATGCCAAATTAGATCATGTATCTCACACTGACAAACCGCACACATATATAATTATTTAGTGTTTTTTATCAGTCAACTATGATACTAATTATTAAAAACACAATCAAGGATAGTGTTACAGACCTTCCATTCTTGACCAACTAACTTTCAACGCTTTTCACTCAATCGGGCCAAAAATCCCACTAAATTCCGATTTTAAGTGTCCCCAGTTTATCTTCGTAAGATTTTCAAATGTTTTTTATAGGTTTTTTGAACCTCGGTGTAATTTCTAAATAATGTTGAAACTAAAAAACAGAATGTTAACTTATTTATTTCCTTTTAATAATGAATGGGTTTGTACAAAGGTTTAATTATATTATCTGCTTTAAACTGTTAATAATTTTGTTCAATCTAAATAAAGTCTTTAATGTGAAACTATACGTCAAATAATAAGATCATATTCATTGAATCACACATCAAACGTGATGAAAGAAACACAACGATTTAAATCGTATATGATTTTTTTTATTATTTCAACACTTTATCTCAAGCAAACTTTAGTGATATATAAGAATATTGCTTGTTGATTTTCTTATTATTTCAACACTTAATAAAAGCGAGCTATAGCATGTATAGTGACATGTAATAATATTTCAAGATTATTATATTTATTTCATTCTACAACAAAATTGTTTTTGTCAAGGTTTTATTCACAGTTTTGATAATGCCCTTATTTTTTTTCTTTATTTTAAATGTATCGAATTTCTAATTTATTTATTAATCTATTTATTTCAGTCTCATTGTATAGTTAGTTGTTGTTATGGTTTCTATTTTTAGCGGATGCGCGGAATAAAGATCAAGACCCAAACGTAAAACCACCGTATTCCTACGTCGCGTTGATTGCCATGGCAATAAAAGAGTCCGGCGAGAAACGACTGACGTTAAGCGGAATCTACCAGTTTATAACAAACAAGTTCCCTTATTACGAGAAAAATAAAAAGGGCTGGCAAAATAGTATACGTCATAATCTTAGCTTAAACGAGTGTTTCGTTAAAGTGCCAAGGGAAGGTGGCGGAGAAAGAAAGGGAAATTATTGGACCCTTGATCCAGCCTTTGAGGACATGTTCGAAAAAGGAAATTACCGCCGACGCCGACGAATGAAAAGACCATACCGCCCGGCGATTGCTCTGACAAAGTCTTTCTTCGGTGACCCTGCTCATTGTGCCTTTGGACAATTTTCTTTTGCCAAGAACTACTTTTCTCCACCGCCTTATTCTCAGTATTCGGCGTATCATTCATGGTCCCTGCCTGGACATAGCCCGACCCCGGGGCCAACTTCAATGAATATGAACTACAACTCATGCGGACAGAGTTCAAGAATGCCTCACACCGGGTCGTCACTCGGCTCATGCGGATACGGGTCTATACAAACAGGTTAGTTAGATATATATATTTAATGAATATTCTGTTCTGAGGTTAAATAATTTCGAATAAAAGGTGAACTTTCGTAGGATTTCTTATTACAAGGGATACTGCATTGTTTCTGTTTTTGTGTGGCTAAACGCCCTGATGCTGAAAGATCCTCGAGAGTTTATAAGTGAAATAATGATTTTAAGAGAACATAGAAATAAAGTATATTTTGAGATATTCATCTTAAAAGGTTGTCACGAATGTGTTTTCTATCCCGGTAATAATGAACAGAACAGACCGTTTATTTCGTCGTACACAGTGAGTGGCACAGCATATTGATATATACAAACAATACAAACATACAAACATAATGATAATGGTGAATGCTTTTGCAATTATCAAAATTGCATCTCATTATAATTATCGTTATCAGAATCAATTATCATCTATTCAAAAAGAAATAGATAGAAAGATGGTTATGTAATAATGATCTTTTAGTTAATGTATCATTTTCTAATAACTTTTGTCCACCCGACAACATATTTCAGTTTAGTTTTCCTTAGAAATATAATAGTATTGTTAATAATGAATAATTACATGATAATGCATTCTATCATTATATGAGTAAATTCAATATTTGAACATAGGGCAAACAGTTGTCTTCCTATTCTTTTCATAATACTTTCTTCCTAAGTTAATCAATGCAAATTTAATTTTGTATAAACATGTATTCAGGATGTTACAGTACATTAAAATTACCATTGCTGTGGTAAATTAATAACATTGACGTAACTTTATTCTATTCTATTTTAATTCTATTTCTTCAAATTATACCACAGTTCTGAATAAAGAATTGTTTCCTTCTCAATACATAACATATTCGGCATCTTTTGACACACATATATAAATTTTGATTTCTAAATGCAATCTGCGTAAAAGAAATAACAAGAAGTAGAACGTCCAGATTATTTTTTTAATGGTGTACAGAATTTATCATATACTAGTATTTGTTTATTCAATAATTTTATTTATTTTGTATCGAATTTACAAGTTTTGTAAGGCAAACAATGCTACGAACGATTTGGTCCAGTCTTTTGCCTGTGCAATTAACTAATTTACATCAAAGTTAGCCTATGTCACCTCAAAACTAGTCTATGATACCAATGCCAACCCCTAATCTATAAAACTGATGTTGGCAATTGGTGTTGGCTTTTTTGTTTTGGTTAACAAGAATTCCAAACTGCACCGCAATGCTGCTAAAAATAAATAACAGTACAAAATGATAGTATTTTATTCTACTAAACATACACAGCGCCATAGCAGACTGAAAATTACAAATATTACAAATACAAGTGTACAAAAATATGATATTTTCAGATCGCAATTTCGCATTAAAAGGACATTAAGTTGCCCTGTCGTTGTTGTGAACCCGTTTACAGCCAATTCTACACAAATTTGCAAAATGAATTAATTCAATGTGTGTACAGGTATTCGAAAGCTCGTAGTAATGTCGACCTGTAAAGTAATTGTCGACCTGATGCAATAGCACCGTTTGATAAGTAATTTCACCATTTATGAGCCGCGCCATGACAAAACCAACATAGTGCGTTTGCGACCAGCATGGATCCAGACCAGACAATATAGAACAGTCTGAATGATAGATACATTTGAACAAAAACATAAAAAAGGTCATAAGACCGATCTTTAATATAACAATCACAATTTAAAAAAAAACAACAATATTTCATTCATAATTATTAATATCTGATAGAACAAGTGTCTGGATCGCCGAGTTATTATTGCTCGAATGACAATAATCAGCTGTAAAAATTTTCAGTAACACTGGCCTCTCTAAGATACGGCATATTTTTCAACAGTATTTTATTTCAATTAAACTTTTATACACACATATGCAATGCCAAAAAAGGAGTGGCAGAGTTACAGTGTATAGGGGAGCAATTATGGTGTGCTCATTTTCAATACCTTTTGAATCTATGTAGAAAACAATATATACATAATTTTTACAACTTCTACGCAAGCGTATAAAACGTCTTGTGAGTTAGTGAGGACAAACAAGTTATCTACAACTGAATGACTTTGAAAGACAAATATTTAGAAATTGCAACTGAAATTGGCCTGAAAATAATTTTAAATTTCAATAAATTATTAACAAGTATAAAACGGTTGATTTCATACCTTAAAAGATCAACACAACGCACCTACAGATAAAAGAAAATATTGTTTTATCTAAAAAAAATACATTTTACAAAAAAATTAAAAATAAAGAAAATAATGAGAATGTTTTTGTCGAAGTACACCATATAGCAAAACATATATGAAATAACCAATATATATTTTATACGAGTATGATTATACAAAAAGTCTATGCATTTTGGTTATGTTTTTATGAATGATAAAAATGCCTTTTATCTATCAGAGAAATCATAGAACAACATTTTACATGTTTTACTTCAAATATTACTGAGATACCATGCTATGAAATAAAAAAAAACACGTCAAAAAATAATAACGTTGAAGCCGAAAAGCGACGTCCAGAGCAGACATAGCAAAACTGCCAAGAAAACACGAAAGAAATGAATAATGTGCTTAGAATTATATGGTCCCGTCTGTCTTTTGTCTGTTTTATCAATCATTTATGTGTTTTATAATTTTAAGGTAACCACTAGTGTATTTCTTGATTGTCAAATCTAGTCTTAATATGCTATTTATTTCTTATTTCAAAATTTGATAGATTTTCAATGCAACTTTTATCTTCGACATTGTATTTAGACTTTATCTTACCTTTAGGTTTCCAACTCGGTACAAACTCAGGCAGCCATTATTCCCAGCTAGGTGATTATTCTTCCGTCCCGCCGACGGCACCGCTGACGTTCTCCTGCCGGCAACAGAGTGAACCCTTTAATCCAGTCCACTATGCATATTGGTCCGACAGGTATGTTTAATCATTGCAAAATCACATCTTACAAATAATGTCACAGGTTTTATCAAACCATTTCACCATTATATATCAGAATACCCTTTAAATTTGGGACAGTTCATTATAAATATTTTGTCTGGTCTGTACATTATAAAGTTTACTGGTTTAAGAATGAAATAGGAAAATTGGAGTTGAAAATTTGGAATAGTTAATTTGTAGTATTTTATCGAAACAGTTAATTTGCAGTACTTTAAATTTGGAACAGTCAGATTGCACTTCTTGAGATTCTGAGCAGTGAACTTACATTACAATATATTCTGAACGGTGAATTTGCATTACTTTAGATTTGGAACAATAAATTTACACTACAGTTAATTTGCACAACAGTTAATTTGCACTCCTTTAACTATGGAACAGTAAATTTGTTCTTCTTTAAATTCGGTACATTCTATTTGCATAACTTTTAATTCGAAACTGTTAATATGCAATACATTAAATCAGAAACAGTTTTAATTTCTACAAAATTGAATCAGGAACTTTCCACTATTATGAGCAATTGAGACTGTGACTATAAGTATGTATGTTCCATTTAATGCCAATCAAAATTTATGTTATGTTACATAAATTTGGAACAGCTAATTTGCTCTACTTTAAATTTGGAACAATAAATTTGCAAAACTTTAAATTTGGAACAGTTAATGTGCACTTCTTTAAATCCGCATCTACTTTAAATTTTGAATATCTAATGTGCACTACTTTAGATTTGAAACAGTTAATTTGCACAACTTTTAATTAGAAACAGTTTATGTGCACAACTTTAAATTCGGAACTTTTTAATTTGCAATTCTTTAAATACATATCTACTTCAAATTTGTAACAGTTACTAAATATGCTGTAGATTCGAAACATTTAAATTGCACAACTTTTAATTCGAAACAGTTAATTTGCAACTTTTTAAATACGGATCATGTTAACGTGTACTACTTTACATATTCGAAACAGTTAATGTGCTCAACTTAATTCGAATCAGTTTATTTGCACAACATTTAATTCGAAACAAGTTAATTTGTACAACATTTAATTCGAAACAGTTAATTTGCACAACTTTTCATTTGAAACAGTTAATTTAAACAACTTTTAATTGGAAAAAAAATAAGTTTGCAAACTTTAAACTCGGAACAGTAAATTGCCTTTCTTGACATTCGGAACAGTATAATTGTTCTCCTTTTTAATGCATCTCATGTTTTCTTTATATTTCAGATGATTCAGAAAAGGGTTATAAATACCAAAAACAAATGCTACTAGGACTTTAGAACTGTTATATTCTTGGAGTGAGAGATATACAAATGTACTTTAAAATAACACGAGTTGTTGGTTTGCACATGGACTTTTAAAAACGTTAGGTGTGCCATTTTTTGTCTGTGCCAAATTTGGATATTTATACCAATTTAACCTATTCATTTATCTAGAAGTGTAAAATGTCTAGAATTTTCTCAAACACATGTGTTAACTTACACGATCAAGGAAAGCCTATGCAACTCTTACCTCCAGCAGGTAAGGTGGTTTTGATCCCCGGTGTTGCTTTTAGTTTGTAACACCCGAGGTAAACCAAAATTTAATGTCCTGTTTCGGCGTAATGTGGCCTAAATTGAGTTGGTGCGCCGTAAAACAAAACAAACTAATCATACCAGTTTAAGGTAATAAAGAAATGTTACTTATGCTAAAGTACGTGGTTTTGTGTTTTAAAAAATGCGTTGCAGAAATGTTCCTTGTGTTATTACATTTTCATTCTTTTAATTTTTATAAGCATATAAATTAATTTAAAATGATATAAAACTGCACGTTTGTAACGTGAATTTTCATTGGATATTCATTATAACGTTTGTTCTTTTTTTTTGTAACATAAAGAAATAGTGCTGTATCTTAATTTTGCTATAAAGATTTTTGAGAGGTAGTAAATATTAACATTGGCTTTATGCAAACCTGAGCCGTGAGGCGAGGATTACATACGTTACAAACGGTAAAACCTGCAATAAACCTTTATAAAGATAGCATAAGTAGGATGCCTTTTATAAACTAATGTTTAAAAAAAACTATTTCTTTCTTTCTTTCTTTTTTTCTTTGTGCTTTTCTTTTATTTTATTTGGTAGATATATATAAATAGATTGTCGAAAATCTTGTTATTTACTATTTATATAATTATTTAATGATTAATCTTTTTCAGGCTTTTTTATTTTGTGCGATGATGTGTATTTATATACAACAGAAGTATGTTAAACAATTTATAATTATCAGTACTTTATACTGTGCCTTTCACTAACATTTTACTTCTTAAAATCAGTAGTTCTCTCTAGGCTACAAGTCGATATATTATATAGCGTTCGTAACGCTTATGGAATATGAACATGTTTGTCTGTATTAAATTAATTATATTATAGAATATTTATATCAATAAAATATTGCTGATTGATCACTAGTTACTGTTTGGTTGTTTTTATTTTTATTTTATTATTTTTTTACTTTAGGGCGGGGCGTGTATTTTATGTGCACCGCCCATTAAGATAATAATTCCATTGATCCGAGTGCTCGAAATCTATGTTGATAACCAGATCTTATCTTTTACTGATAAGCATTATCAAACATGCTCGCAATAGCATTGTAAGCTGGTGTACGTAACATATAAGAAATAAGAAATGTATGTTTGAGCAAAAAATATACACTACTAAAAAAGGAAAGGGACATACACTATTAAAAAAGAAAAGGGACAATTGAAAAATTTCACAAGAATATAAAAGAAATAGTATGATATTTTAATCAGTTAATTCATTAATTACGTCATTAAACCGTCGGCGTTTGTTACAATTACGTGTACGACGTCAAACGACCGTCGAACGTGATAAATGTTTCTGCAACACACCAAACAACTGCTGAACGCCATAAACGTTTTGTCGATGCGTCAAAAGACATTTAAACATCATAAGAAAAACATTCCAATCTAATTTTCTCATAATGTCAGATTTTCGCGCTGATTAAAAAAAGAATGCACGCGCAAATCTCCAAACATATGTGATTTGTAATAAAGATATTTCCTAATAAACAAAAAGGTGTATTCTTTTTCACCATATGGTCCAGAAGCTATACCTAACTCCTCCACAATTTATTTACATTTCTTATATAATCTTCCGATATACTGTGAAAGCACTAACAGGTGTTTATATAGAATATATTATTAACATTTTTTGTGTTTTCAATATTTCCCCGAGTCGCAAAGAATGTTCGCTTTGTACAAGTTCTGAGCATCCTTTTAAATTTAGAGGAAATTACCACTATTTGCTAAAGAACAAATGCAAGTTGAAAACTTCTCGTGGTAATAAAAAGAATGGCATGTCATTTGTAGAAAGAAATGTAAAAACCAACAGAAATTTAATTTTCAAGGTCTGCAAACTCTTTCGTTCATTTCTGAATGAACTAACTGTACAGCTTAAGTTCTGCTAACAAAACCGCACAAATGGCGCATCTTTATAATGAAATGAGCCGCGTCATGACAAAACCAACATAATGGGTTTGCGACCAGCATGGATCCAGACCAGCCTGCGCATCCACGCAGTCTGATCAGGATCCATGCTGTTCGCTTACAAACCCTATAACAAGTAGAGAAACTGATAGCGAACAGCATAGATCCTGATCAGACTGCGCGGATGCGCAGGCTGGCCTGGATCCATGCTGGTCGCAAACCCATTATGTTGGTTTTGTCATGACACGGATCAAATGGTCTTTTCTTGCAAACCACCTTTGCTTCATATTTCACATTTGGGCTCATTGAAATTGCTAATAAAATATAGGACAACAAATATTTGAAATTGTCTTATTATCAGTTTGGTGGGTATTACAGAACATGTTAATTCTAATCAACGTAATTCTCGCCAGAACCTTTCTTATATCCATAATGTTTTCGATACATTCTATCGCCTTATTTTATACAGTTTGGCATTCAAGGAAAAATAACAATACCTTAATCTTTATTTCCTTCATATTTCCTAAATATGGACTAAACAATGTGTTAATTAAGAACAACCGTAGTTCTGTCAATGTTCAACCATTTTTAAAAAGCGTTACGAACGTTTTCTTCATTGTTTTAGGATATTTGTCTGACGCATTCGTCTGACCATCGTTCAAAAATTAGCCAATAAATTTTCTCTATATCTTATTTGATGGTACCTTATAACTATCATAATCATTTTACCGGGGGAATGGTCAGGGTGCTTAAAATTTTAAAAGACAACTTCTTGTAAGCATTATAAGTTCCAAAATAAAGGTACATAATACATGAAGTAGAAACCACTGAATATAGGACCTTGGATTAAGAAACAACAGACTTGATATGAAAGGTTTAATATCTATGTATAAGGAGTTAAGAAATAGGGTGAGCAAAAAAAACACTTTTAATTAAATCTTTAACACCCTCTACTACAAGTAATAAACGTGTTATTCTTGGTGTGAGTTTTGTCGGAATGAATCAAACAGCTCGGAAAAGTTGCACGTGAGCGTACCAATTTCACGGATTCTGAAAACAAAATATTTTTACGAAACTCTAAGATTCACATGAGCGTTTCTTTGATTGTGATGCTAATGAAAGCACCTTGTGACACTGATTGAACAAGGCTTATCAGTAATTAGACTTTCAGAAGTTGGAAGTTAGTTAACAGAAATTTGTAATTAGTGATTTTCGATTCTTTTTCCGTGTTTTGTAGAATTTACGTTCTAGGCTGGGGGTCGATGAATTGTATTGTTGGATTATGTTTTATAGATCAAATAATTGGTGTTTAACACATTTACAACTTGTGTGAAAAGCAGGAAACGATGTTTGAAATTATCACTTATCTAAAACGTTCTAAAAGTAGGCGACGCACGTGACACCCATTAATATCCATCAGGGAACAGACATAACGAATTTTCTAGTTTATTTTAAAGAAATAAGCTTTTACTGTATTCATATATTATTTTATTTTATGCCTAAATGTTTGGGTTTTTTTATTATTATTTTCAAATCAAAATTGTATACTAAAAAGCTCGTGCTGTTCTATTCATCAATCATAATATGTGGACGAGGCATCGATGATCTGCAGCAACTTGGTACATCTAGAACACAAAAAATAATGATGAATTTATAAATACTTTGACACCAAACCTAAACACTAACAAGTAAGTACCTACTCAATACTTTTCTGGTGCTATACAGTAGACTTCAGTTTGCGATTTTCCAAAGTTGATCATCTTTTCTGTGAAACATTTGCGTAGCCTCAATTTCATTGGCTTAGTATTTTGGCGTCTTTAACTGCATCTTGTACTCAAGAACCTATAAGTTGAAAATGAATTTCGATTCGATATGCAAATTTAATTTCTGTAACATGGCCCAAGTCAATAAACTATCTATCTAATACTACATGATCATCTTTAAATACAAATTAATTTACATGTAAGCCGATTTCATTCCAACAAATATAGTGGTTTTTTTTTTCAAATTGCATGAAATATGTTATAAATAATTGTAAGTACAAATACATTCTACTTTACCTCTAGCCTTTATTGACAATAATTACGCATATACAAAGACATATTGCTTTAGTAATAATAATTACTATGCGCATGAAGTTGATGAAATACATTTTGACTTTTTTTTCAAAAGCGCGTACGCTGTGGAGTATCAATGGCGTTTAAAATCAAATAAAATGTCCATGCCTATTAGAATAGGCATAAACTTCACTCAGGAGGCAAAAAAGTCCTAAAAATGTGTAGAAACATGCTTGCTTACGGGGAAAGAAAATGTCAGAGTAGGGTTATTCCATGTTTCAGCAATACCGCGGAAGAAAATTGTAAATCAGCAAGAACCTTGTAGCAATTTGTCAGCGTGTCAGTGGACCATGAACATCTGTATATATCACGGCAGTTGATGGGTTGTTAAATCTAACAGTTAAACGGTCTTTTACCGCCGTCCCGCTGGGTCTAATTTATAGCTACCAGTGGTGAAAAAATGCATGTTACTGCTTTCTTTTCTTCCTACTCAGCAAGATATTATACCAGTGCATCTCACGATGAGTTTTAAACTGTTAAAGTTGTATCGTATGGGACATGAGTATAAAAGGACTTTTTACTTAGCATTTGTATTACTCTTCTCACTTCCCCTCGGAGCGTGCACGTCGCTGAGAAGGCACAGGGCATCGGCAGATGATTGAAGGATTGTGTACGTTTAAGGCGGCAAATTCGCATGTTTTCTTCTACTCGGGGTAACGTTTAAGGCGACACGACCTAGATAGACTTCATGAAGTTAGCTGCCTGTGTCCTGACTAATGCCGAGGGGAGTGGCCCTACAAAGTAGGCGCTTGGGTAGGTAGCCCCTAGCACGATTAGACGGCTTGAACGGCAGGCCTTTTGCTGGCACCAACAGCCCTTTTCAGGGCTAACCTTTCCTATTGTCACAGGTTACTGTACATTTAGGTTCTCATTGACCGCCGTACAGTGACCTACTTTTGGCTCAAAATTCATATCTTTGGCTAATACTCCGTTGAAATTGCATGGAGGTAAATTATCACCACTTTGTGCTTCAAAATTAACTCTTTAAGGGCATGACTGGTGACATGTCCGGGGTCCGTACTCGAAAGCGAAAGCTGTATTTTGTGCCCGAAAGGGCTGATGGACCCTCATTAAGCTTTAACTACAACAACATTTGTATTACTCGGACATATAAAAGTTAGTTTAGTTTTGAGAAAAACTATCATCATCTTCATCATCATCATCATCGTCATCATCATCATCGTCGTCATCATCATCATCGTCGTCGTCGTCGTTGTTGATGTTGCTGTTATTGTTGTTCCAGTTGTTGTTGTTGTTGTTATTATTATTATAGTAAAAATTATCATCAAATGTTGTCAGCAACGAATTTGTCAATTCGATTAAAGAACTATTTCCCTATTTTTCATAGAGTTCGATATACTTGCCTACCAACAACTGAAAACAACTGAAAGCATGGTAAAATACAGAAAAAGGCACTACTTTTTTTTCTATCATGCACAAAGTCGTATTGTTAAAAAAAAATGTTATAGAATGAAATGTAACTTTTTGTCTTTGACATAACTTAGGTATACATGATAGCTAGTCTTTTTGCGCATAAACCAAAAAAGAGAAAACTAGTTTTCGAAAGAATATTTTTGCCTAATCAGCTAATTACAATAAATAACAATTAGCGAACAGTAATGAGCGCTAATAGAACTATAGTTACGGGATCACTTGCGTAAAAAATCTACCTGATTGCTAATTTGGCTCGCGTAGTAATTCTGACCAGAAGAATTTAGGCTTTGATTAATTAGCAGACGAAGTCATATTGCGTTGCGCTGTCATCTCCCACTTTTCAGCGCATCATTCCGGAGAACTAACGATTTTCCCGTACCGTGCGCGTACAGAACGCAATTAATCATTAACCCTTTGTCAAAAGAACACAGGTAGAGCCACACACATCTTACAAAGCTTACAAAATATTCGTATTCCCCCAGAATGCAATGCGAATGTAGCAGACGTGAAAAAAGTAGTTTGGAGATTACATCAAAATATTTTCTTTTCATTCCATTTTGACACTGTTCCTGTCATAACACGATGGAATAACTTCCTGCCAATTTTTCTCTGTGATAAAATGTTTCTTCAATGCTTAGACGTTGTAAGATACCATGTGACTGACACGGACTGAAGGAGAAAACATAGGAAAAAACTTAAAACGAATAGAGCGACATAGCATCACGGACAAAACAACGTCGTCATGCATAGTTCAGATGACTAAAGATTTTGATGAATTCATGCGAAATGGGGTGTCTATCAAAAAAAAGTTTTTTTCAGAACATGATAAACACGTTTCACAATTTACACATATCTAGGGTTTGCCTTTCTGTTACTTTCAATATCTATTTATGTTCATTCCCCTCCAAACCTAAGCACTAACAGGTAAGTACCTTTTCCATTTTGACTTCAATGATTTTCCGGTGCTATAGACTTCAATTTGCGATTTTCGAAAATTGAACATCTTTGTTTGTGAAAAATCTCAGAAGCATCATTTTTATTGGCTTCAACAAATGCAATAGTATGTATGGCGTCTTTAACTGCATCTTGTCCTTTTGAGTCTATAAGCTAACAATGAATAGCGATATTTAATTTAAATTTCAATTACAAGGACCATGTCAATAAACTTTCTATCTCTCTGATAATACTTAATTAATCAGCTTTGTACACAGCCTTATTTACATGAGAGCCAATTTCATTTCAACAAATACATTTTTTTTCCAATTGCAAATAGAAATGACGTTAGTTTTTCTTTCTACTTCTACTTCTTCTTTGTTGTGGTTTGCTGCTGATTCTCCTACTTTTTCTTATTATTTCTCTATTTTTTTCTTCTCTCACATCTACTCCTACTTCTTATTCTTCGACTTCTTCTTTTTCTTTTTCTTTTACTTCTTATTCCTAGATATTCATCACATTCTTATTTGTGTTCTTCTTCTTCTTCTTCTTCTTTCTCTACCATTTTCTTCGTTTTTAATTTTTTAAACATATGTACTAAAATTCTGAAGTATGCCTATATGGGAAAATCATATAGGTATCACGTGACCAAAATTTGCTGATTAACATTATTATAATATAAATACAATTGACTCTCAATAACTCAAACTCGCTTTATTCGACATTCCGCGTAAGTCGGACAAATAATCAAAATATCTTTATTTACCAAGAGCAATAAACGTGGTGAAATTTTGGAAAGAATTTAAGGTAGAAAAGCATATACATAAATGTAAATTGTTTCTCAGAAATCTTCTGTCACTAACATTTTCTAATCAAAGCGGTAGTAAATCATCAAGCAAATGGTTGGGTCACGAACTCTGGTCGCCGTCTGTCATCAAATGCATTAGGCCTTTCCAGGGAACCTCTTTATTACACACGCTGGTGGCCCTAACGACTGTGCACGTTTTGTTTACATTTTAGCCACGTTTCGAAAAGTTCCTGTACAAAATAGATTAAGATATATATGGCTAAATGTTTTAAAGCAAAGATTTTATGATTTTCATAAGCATTAGGCAGTAGAAATTGAAACACATAACTTATCTACAAATAATTAATTTAAAAATTTGAAAATAATTTCCCGTTTGAGGAAACTTTTTTTATCGACAACCAGGAAATTCGTAAAATTTATTCGGAGTTTAAGAGTTTCATTAGTCGATTACGAAACAAATTCTTGCAACTTATATCACTTTCGATTCCGCTTCCTGGTGCTTACCAGTACTGATGTCGTATGAAGAAACATGAACGTGACCCGAATAGGGCTCAAACCCATAGTCCTTGTGATGAGAGGCAGACACCTTAACCACTAAGCCACAAGGATTCCATTGACATTATTAAAATATTGGGCTACCAACAGAACGCCTGGTTAAGCCCTATACTGGTGGCACAGACTAATTATTTTCAGGTCCATCGTAAAGATCGATGTATAAATTAAATTATGTTTGGACACAATATGACTTCAAAATTTTTAAAAAAAGTGCAAATTAAAATAAAATATTAAAATGTCAATTGGAGGAGTAGGTTAATTTGTAGATAGGCAAACGAGCAGAATACTCGTACTGCTCGTTTAATTTGTAATGTCGCTTTTCATTGGATAATGTGCCGTTTATATGAACTGTATATACACGGCTGCTTTGAAGTTATTTCTTTTCTTCTTTTTCCCCGCAAATTAAAGAAGTTGTTTTCTGTATTATGAATTCGTTTATAAGTTTGTTTGCAAGACATATAGGATATTCAAAGTGTTTTTCTATAAATACAGGATTTATATATTAATTAAAAATCCTCTTCCCCTGTTTTACTTCCCCAATTTTGGTATTGGCTGAATATAGAGGATAGTAGTAGGAAAAATATGGAATTTTTTTTTCAGTCAAAATGAAAGTGAAAACGTGCATTTTATTTCATCAGTATTTCTCAATATTTCATTTATAAGAATAAAATAAATGTGTATATACAAACAACCGTTTATATGAGGAGGTCATGACCAGTCAAAAATCTTTATAACTTCACAATAATCTTATACGAACTACAATAAATTTGTACAAATTAACAAAATTATCTGAACCTAGGAAAAGAAAGAATCCAAATTACCTGTATGAAAAAAAATATGATTATATTTTTCCCAAGAGCAATTGGTGCATTGACGAAAGCTTTGCTAAACGGTTAAAACCTTATTAAAATAGCGGAATAATATTTTGTTCCGAACATTTTATTCTGTGAACGCACAAAATTCATGTATGTTAAATAACAAAAATAATGTATGCCTTCGAGAATCGATCAAAAGATTATGGAAATAACATAATTTTGTAATTTCATAAAAAGTATTTCATCAGATTTAGCTAAATACCCTTTAAACTGCCCACAGTCCTTAAGATTTTGAGTTCTGTACGTCAACTACTGATAAAATTGATATGGAAGTCACCTTCTATATTAATGCACATAATTGCCTACAGTTTCTCGTTCATATTTATTAATAACAATATTTTCAGTTTTTTATTTATTTATTATGAATTTCTGTTAGTTTGTAGAATATTTTTGTAGTGCTTTCTGCAAAAATATTTACAATTTCGGCGTGTAACTGTGTAAGCAAAACAGAAAAGCGAGGTGGCATGTTTCCGTTGACAGACATTACACCATTATACTACCACAAATCAGTATTATATTTACAAGTTTTCCTTCTCCTGTTTTGCAAATTTTGTTGTTGTGTTTAGAAAACAGAAAGATTTTGGTTACAAAATAATGAATATAACTGTAGTTCTACCGTCTGGTAAATATTCCTGACTGATGAAAGAACTTTATACTATATTCAACTTTCGTTTGCTAATTGGATTGATTTGGAAACCATACTTTTTGTGTATTTTCTTAAATAAAGTATGTTTTTGCTGTAATGCTTTGTTTTGTTTTGTTTCTAAATCTTCACTTATTTTTCTCGGCGTTTTCTTTGCTTTGCATTGCAGTGTGTGCGTTTTCTTCAAACATTGCAGTATTTTTTTTTTGGTTCTTTTTTGGATTTAATGCATTATTAATAATAAATAGAAATAATGTTGGTAAACGGGTGTACGTAATGATTCTAGATTAAAATGACACCATGCACATCTAAGTGAAAATGGTCAGTGAACAGGTAAAATCAAAATAACTCGATATTTTGCCATAATTGTGTTCAACTTCTATTTTATTATGATTCTTTTTAAAAATTCACGTGACCAACGGAAATTTCTATAAATAACTTTCAATTCTATTCAGTTCTATTCTTAAGGAGAGTGGGGCAGTCCTTTTTTGATAATTTATGTAGTTTTATATTGTATCATTAACATTTTTTTCCATTATATATCAATTATTGGTCAGTCATCATTATAAAAAAATATCACTAATTCAGCCCGACGTAACCTCCAGAAAAAAATGAGCATAACGTTACGTCAAATGAAATATTGCAAACAATTATAAAACATTCCAGTGTAGACATGTATTATCATTTTAATCTGTATATGAAATATTTAAAACAAATATTTTATTTGAAATAAATACTGATAACAAGCACAAATAACTTTGATACATACATTTACATTTTCTAACATGAAAAGATTGTTCTAAAAATATAAATAATAATGGAAAAGATATATATCATATCATAATTTTCCATTAAAGCAGGGACATACAAATAATGTATATGTAAATATGTTACTTAAAATATAAAATTTTATTAAAAATATTAATTTTACTGGCATTTTATAAACAAAAATTATACAAGTAAATTGGTACCAAAGAAAAGGATAAAATATTAAATATGGTTCGCCATCTTGGGGCTAGAAATTCTGTTGGCTATTATCTGGTATCGCATAAATTATAGAATACTTCTGACTTCCTAATTTCACTTTGTTTTAAAATGTACAGCTTATGTCGATTTAAGAAGGCTTTATATACCCAGGTATTATGATACCCACGCAAATATAATTAAGTATATATCATTAATGCAAATTAGTAATAAGAAGATGAAAAAATGGCTCTGTATTGTTACAAAGCTTTCAAATTAAGGGATTCACTATTGTAATAATATAAATGTCGCACTCAATCTGTATTCATGGATTTGTTTTTGTTTTTCCATGTAACTTTGGTGTATACATTTATTTTTTTCCTTTGTTACATTCTCAAGATGTGTTAAGGAAATAATATTTCATTTATTATATGTATTTTCTTCCAGGTCATACCAAGAATATATATGTTCTTTTCTTTTCATTGTTTAACGACGATGGGCTTGTAATGCTTAAGTCAAATAAAAATATTTGTTCTGTTCTGTTCTGTTCTGTTCCTAATATACTATTTATATTTGAACGAAATGTATAATATTAAAGATTTCAAAATACCGTATTTTGTTTCACAAAAATCATCAGTTTTGTTCCTTTTCATTGTTATACTGGGGAAATTAAAACAAATGTATGGTCACCCGTTTCTGCCAGTTCTAACATAGTCCTTTCATGGAGGCGAAATTTATTTGGCATCTTTGTTCGGATATCGCATACAATTTAGGAACATGCAAATTTTGCGCTGTCTGACTCACATAAACAAGAAATTAACAAAAAAATCTTGGCCGACAATTTTCGTGTTAAGTAAGGCGAATATGCGTATTTAACTAACACAGTGTCGTATCGTTGTGCCCGTGAAAGGGCAAACAGTTATAAAACTCATTCTGCTAAATTAGATCTTTCATGTAGCTTTTAGCAAGTCAAGTGACGTCACCTCCAATTAAGAACTGGGCACGTGTCTCTAGGTTTTTTGGAAAAGATACAGTCTTGGGTAAAGCCAGACAGGCATATAAGTGACGGTGATATGTTATGAGCTTTGATTGACAGACAACCGATACCACATTCATAAAGAAGAAAGATAATAGTGATGATAAAACTATTAACTCTCATTAGATACCGTGAATTATCCCCGTCTGTTATTAGATTAACGTACATTAGGCAAATCACTGGGGTGAATAGATACACCCGATCTGCCTTTTACCGGTAAATTGCAATCCACAAGGGATCTCTTTAATACAGATTTTGATAAGTTGAGGAGCTGGGGAAAGCAAATCAGAGATTGATTCTAAAGATGTGCGAGAACATGAATATATTTAACGTGTTCGAAGAGATTGGGTAGAATAAACAAGTACTTTGGAAGTTCTGCAATATTTTTCAAGCGTTATTCCGCAGACCAATGTACTATTTTAAAATATGACTGTGATACGCTTAACTCAAATACTTTTTAACTCAAACATTGCGACTTGCCTGTGTCACCAATGAAGAGAAAGGTCTGTATAACAGTAATGTAACACCAGACATAATTAATTTAAGTTTTACTCTATTTTATTTTATTTTAATATTTCTATTTAAGTTTAATATTTCGTTTAAAAGGCCTCGAAGTAACCATAAACAGTTTGCCGATAACAAATAGGATAAATCTATTACATAAATTCATTAACAGTTAAAAACTCTACACTACTTTGCTCTGAAAAAAAATTAACAAAATAACAAAATAATGTGAAAGGTGTTTTTTTTACAATAAACATCGATGGGAAAAAAGGCCATTGAAATGGATGTATATATTCTTCAGTATCCTTTATCTTTATTTATTTATTTATTTATTTATTTATTTATTTATTAATTTATTTATTTATTTATTTATTTATCTTTTTGTCTGAAATGTATCCAATGTTAAATTATCAATTTGTTTGAGACATTAACATTGAATATTTGCTAACTTGAAAGGCAGTTAAAACAAATGAAAATAATACGTTTGTTATGATATTTTTAGAACTCTTTTTGTCATTTGATAAAATGAATAATTGATACTTCACATGTTCATCTGTTTATAAATAAAAAAATATGTTATCATGTCTATATAGTATATACATGTAAAATGGTTTTGCACTTGTACTTTCACTATTAATGTTTTGTAAAAAAAAATATATACTAAATGTGGGAAAAAGGCTACTTTTTCGGCGCCGTGTTGCAAATAACTGACACTCTAGATTTTATATCTCGTTTTCATTCAAAATATCACAAAGTTTTACCATAACTTTTGAATCAAAATGAAAAAAAAACAAAAAACAAAAAAAAACTTTGCTATGCTATTATAATGCGAATACCGGATGAACGGGTTTTAGAGAACGCTTTTATCAATTATCAAATAAAACACAAAAATACACCAAAAATATTAAACTGAGAATAAATAAACACATGCGTTTGTTTATTTTGCTACTCCGAATTATTTTTCAAACATATGTTTTAGCGACCAGTAAATATTTCTACGTGTGGGTGTTCATTAATATAAGTAAGAGCAAATTCCTCGGATTTTCGGCTCTGATCGAATTTGTTTACTTTGCCAATATGCATTTTGCTCAAATCGTTTTAACATGGTAATTTCTATGCTCGATATGCCAACGGTGTTAGGGTAGAAAATATCTCGTGCAGTCTTCGGGAATGTACTTGTTCACAGTTGGGGGCTAAAACTAAAATGTTTATTTATTTTATTTTTATTTATTTATTTATTTCATTTTATCTTTTTAAATATTTTTACAACATCATTTGAGTTGCTTTTAAGGATGGGAAAAGGAAAATATTATTTTATTCAAAGAGAAGTTCGCACATTTTCTAGGTAATTTTCTATTGCGTTACAAACGGTTTACTCAAGTTTCTAATGCGCATAATTATCTAAAGCGACGCTTTGGAAAGAGTTTATGTGTTGGCAACAAAAATAAAACTTCTTCAAGTTTTTTTTTAATGTTTTTAATATGTATAATAAATGACTTGTACCATTGACTAATGGCTTCAGATTTTCAAGTTTAGTTCATATTCTGAGCCGCGCCACGACAAAACCAAACGTATGTGTTTTGCGACCAGCATGGATCCAGACCAGCCTGCGCATCCGCGCAGTCTGATCAGGATCATTGCTGTTCGCTTACAAACCCTATTACAAGTAGAGGAAACAGCGAACAGCATGGATCCTGAGTTCAGACTGCGCGGGGATGCGCAGGCTTGGTCTGGATCCATGCTGGTCGCAAACCCATTATGTTGGTTTTGTCGTGACGCGGCTCATATATACATTTATTATATTGTTATAAAATGAGTAAAATATTGAGAAATAATTGATGAAATAAAATGCATATTTTCACTTTTCATTTTGACTGTAAAAAATTATGTTTCACTACAGTGAAACATATTTTTCATATTTTCATATATCTAATAAATACAGGATTTATTTTTCATCTTACGCTATGAAAAATGATCATATTTTACTCGTGGACTATCGCCATGCATGATTTAAAAAAATCCTGTATTTATAGAAAAAACTTGAATATCCTATATATCCTATGTATTGCAAACAAACTTATAAACGAATTCATTATCTAGAAAACAACTTCTTTTATTGAAAGAAATAACTTCAAAGCAGCCGTGTATATACAGTTTCATATAAACGGCACAATTATCCAATGAAAGAGTCTGGATCCATGCTGGTCGCAAACCCCTTATGTTGGTTTTGTCATGACGCGGCTCATTTATCTAACCTCGATTGTGAAATAAGGCCTGGCAACTTTTGATAATCACGTTTAACTGCGTTTCTAAGACGCGCCAATTTTTGGAGCCAAATACAGACACGTGGACATGTTCCTAATGGGGCTCGATGTCACGTTCCCTGGGTTGAAATGTAGACACATTTACAACTAGGCTATTGCTGGTTGAGTGTTAGACTTGCTGACGTTGAAGAAAGAAAACATAAGAGTTTATCAAAATACAATTTTGCAATTTAATTCTTCTTGAATAATTTACAAAATATTATTATTTGATCTCATTTTTAAGGACTGAAAATGTCCTCGATACAACAATTTTGCATATACATATATTGATCATTGTTCTAAAAAGGGGTTTAAAGTTAAAATATACGGTGTACATTTGGAGGAATGTTTCTTGCACGCAACAGTTAGACTGTTAGACAGTCTGAATTATCATTTTTGTTATGCAAAATGGTCAAACATTGAAAAACGTTGCAACTCTTTTCATTTAAAAACGACATGATAATTATATCGATTTCAATTTAATTCTGTTTCTTTATTATCCTTTCAGATTTTATTTTCATTTTAAGTGCTTCACTCTATTTATGTAATATTTTCAAATTTTAGGTTTTTAGACTTTTTGATTTCTGTAGAGATCCTTTAATACAGAATAAAGTTTCTTGTAGTATTTAAAGATAAATCTGACACTTCTTGAATCTCTGAAATACACAGCATAGGTACATTGACTAAAAACGTCGTCAGATATCACAGAATCCTATCACTCTATTATAACACGATTCTAAGAACGTTCAAATGAACTCTCGAAAAAGGTGCAAAGTAAAATTTGCCTTTAAAAACCTTAATCTACTGCTTCGACTGGTTCACTAGTATTAGCATTCGGTTAAAAAATAAAAACAAGAAATCTCCTTTAGATCATTTCTGACAATGGTAAAATACATTTATCTCTTTATAATCGAACGTCGGCTCTCTCTTTTCAACATATGTTTATATAAATCAGGAAGTGTTTGTTAGAAATTGAAAGATAACAGTAATATTGAAAAATATTGCGAAATATTATCCCGACAAGTATCAAATGCTCTTTTGAAGATGTTGCACGTTTATGTTTTTAACTCATGGTTTTCCTCTTCTCTACTCAGGGACCATGAAAATAACAACAAAAGTAGCAAAGAAGCAAAAAAATAATCACAAAAAGAAGAGAAGTCATTAGCAATTTAAATGTAACAATATGAGCATTTCGAAAGAAAATAATTCTTGGCCGGAACTCTTTTACTGGAACTTTCTTCTTTTACATATTGCTTGTTTATCTCTAATTTGACTGATTTCTTTGTCGAGAACGTTAAATATTGATTGAGAATGGTTCTTTTTTACTCATGTTTTTTTCATTTCTCTTCATGCCTAATATCTTCTCTATCAAATAAAAATTTAATCGTTTCATTTTTACAACGTTATTTACACATGGATTATCAAAGCACTAAAGCGCACGATTTCACGGGGCTTTTTAACATGACTTTTACAGTCAGCGTTTTAATTTATCATATTATAAATTAAATTTATTTAATTAATTATATTTTTACAGTTTATCTTTATACGAGTTCTTACAGGTCTAAAGCTAACGTCGCTTTTTACAGTTTATTTAAAAAAGAATGTTTACAACGTTATCAACGATTAACGTTGATTAAGCAGCGTGATTTGTGCAACAAATTTATATCACTACTTTTTCACGTGATTTTACAACGTAGTCTTACGCGTGATTTATATAATTCTTCTTCAACATTAAAAAAAAATTTCCCTAAGTTCAATTAACTAACCAAGGGCTTAAAGGATTGACAAATGTTTGAAATGGGTATAAATTAATTGCGGCACGTTCCTCGTGAAACAAAATTAACATCAACGCGCTTCATTTTAATGAGGGCAAAGACCGAAATGACCCCAGTCGTAGAAATATAAAGATATCGTGTAGTTTTGCAATAGCTTTTGTTAGAAAAGTATATGTCAGTAAAAGTCAAAATTCCATTAAATAAATAACGAAATTACCACTGTATTCCCACTAGAAATGATTTTGTTCTCGCCCAATATTTTTGAAAAGGCTCATATGATATTTTGTACACAAAAAGTCGAGCATTCTCAAAATGTTAGGTGATACAGTTTGTATCCTATATTGGATCTATGAAGATGATACAAAATGAAGCCGATGAGTGTTGAAAAAATGATATATTAGCATTCCATGAATATACAAGGGTTTCCACAACCGTTAAGTGCAATAAACTTCTAATTAACTGTCGATTATTTTTTTACGCTCGTCGATCTATATCGTAAAAGCATTCGGATATTTTCGTATGCTTTGTCGTATCTGGTATGAAGATATACAAATTATGAAATTGATAATGATAAAATAATACACAATAGTAAATTTAAAAACCTTCAAATCAACCTTATTACGCTCAACAATCCAGTTGTTAAACTTCTTAGACGTAACGTAACGTACGTCGGAAATGAACTAAAGGGCTCTAACCTGTGTAATAACCCAGCTAATTGCCTGTACATTTCTACTCCCTTTTGCAGGTGACCATTAAGGTGCATCAGTTCTACTCGAGTAGAAAGCGGGGGGACCTGCCACTTTGTGATAAGCAAAACGCAGTATAGAATTTCTTTCCGCGGTGAACTTGGTCACACGGTTGCATTTTTCGATCTCATTACTGTTATTGCTTGCAGGCAGTGCCGTTTGTCGGTAAAAGCAACTTAGGAAAACAGATCTGTTCCGCTTCGTCCAGCATTCCAGTTCGGTAACGACGGGTTTGTAAAAACGACAATTTCAGGTAAGTCTCAATCATGTTAAGGCATAACATGTTAGGGCGAGAATAGATGTGGTCGACCCCAGTTCAAATATTTTCGAGCGTACGCTATCATGCACGATATACCGTCAGCGAGGACGCATGATGAGGCGGCGTGGATTATAACCCTGTAGCACTAATTGGGCCAGCAGAATGGATTAAACGATAACTGGGTCAAAGATGTTATTTATTTAATCCGATATGCTACAAAGACTAAAGCGTCTAGAGGCAGTCAAACGCTATTTCAAGAAAAAATTTTTGAGAAAAAGTCTAGCGTGATTTGTATTAGGAAAGTAAAGGAAGAATTAAAGTGATTACTTGTCAAGTAAACTGCTTTTGCATTTATAAACACCATATTGCTACTGCGTGACGAACGATGTAGGGACTATTCTTGTATATTTTGACCTCTTTTTAGTAGTTTAAGTGGATTGTAAGTGCTGTTTGCAATGTGTTTATTTTTCTGTTGTTGTTGTTGTTGTTGCTGTTCATTTCACATTATCTTACTTTTACATTTTCAAATCTTGATGAAAATTAGCATGAGTCTGGTAGCATGCAGCTCTAAAGAAAGCGCATTTGAACACAGACACTTGAGGTGTGGTGCTACAAACGCTTTTAAATCCAAATAAAAAGTAAATTTGTCAATCCCAGGACATATACTTATCATTTATATCAATAAAAACTTAATGTACGCTCTTTTGAAGAAATAAATCAATGTCTGTAATTTATATGGAAAAAAAATCATATTTAAACGTCTAAAATGATTAAAGACGTTTCTTTTTTTCAAAACAACATATGTTAAATCTTATTGACATAAATGATCAGTATATGTGCTGAGATTGTCAAATAAACAATTTATTTGGATTTTTTAAATGGCGTTTGGAGCTCCACACACCAAGTGAATGTTCTTTTAAACATAGACATAGATAACATCTTTGGTTAATTAAATAAAGGGGACGAGTTAATCAATTATGGAGAATTTGTGTCTTTTATTCAGAAGTTTGGCTTTGAGTGTATAGGTTGTTTATAAAATGAATCAGTATTTATGCTTTAAGGTAATATTTATTTATGAGACATACCTTGTGTATAATTCGGAAAGTTTAATATGCATACTGAACGTGTATTTGGAGCGATTCAAGGTCCAAGGGAGACAACTGACAACTAAATCGCTAATATTATGAGTGCGTTGAGTACCGACAGTGTATGTTCTGAGCGACGCCTCGAAGTAAACGTATACGCTCTTGTTTCCGCCTCAGCACTTTTGTTTTTCAGTCGACTTCCTTTTTATTTACTTATGTAGCCAGGGTATTTCTGAGCAAATAGATAATTGGGGTAGATCGCTGGTTTCCGGTTATTCACAACCACGCGATAAAGACCAAAAACTTTAGTTTTTTTTACTTATGTTTGTGAAAGAGTTTTGGCAGTAGCCAAAAAACAGCGAAGGAAAAATATCGATTAAAATATTAAGCTTATAAGCATGGGAATAAAATTTTAAAATCTGAATGAAAAAAAGAAGAAAAAAAAACAGACAAAAGTTATAAATAATTATAAATGCGGTTGGTCACATACATATAAAGAAGAAAAACATTTAAGTACTTGAAGTCTTATTCCATACAAATTTTAGTTGAAAGTTTATAAATGACAACGTTTTGTTGATACGAAATACACGAATCAATAGATTGCAACACCTTTGGAAATAACGAAAGAAACCTCTTATTTGCATGATATTTTTTGTATTAATCAGAGACATACATGTAGTGAAAATTCAACAGACAAGATGCTTAAAATACATGTATACAATAGTGAAGAAATAAAAAATTATTTTAAGGTATTTGCCAGCTAAAAATTTAAAATTGACCTAGATTGTTCTCTGTAATAGGCCTAGACTAGTTTATATATCATGCTTAACGAGAAGGGTAATAGATCTAATTAAATAAATAACTGTCCTGCTATTTCGAAATATTATATAAACCGCGCTATTTTTAGATTTCAGCACAAATACATTGCGTATGAAAGAGGAATCTTCGTGCAACTGATTAGCCCCTTATCTTCGTTATTTTATTTCAGCTAATAATATTGAGAAGGGAAATAACACATACCTATGGCTGAAGGGTAATTGGGTCAGCGGAATGTTACTACTTCCGCAAACGATTTACTCTAAGTCTGCGCCCGCTTAATACACAACGAACAAGCTAGTGGTCACCGAAAGAATGGCGTTGGTATCGCTAAATTTGTCAAGCAGACGACGCCTTTGAAGGCCGCGAATTCGGAGACGGGCATATTTGACCGATATTTCGTTTGTTTTGAGTGGACTTGTTGTTTTTAATGTGTTGAATGATTTGAGCAAGTAGCTTCAAGTTGCGAAGATGGAAAAGGTGAGTCGATGGAGTCTCGCTTGAAGAGACGGGACGCTCCTGCTGTCACTTGAACGCCGCAGTTTTCTGGGTCGGTTGTGGACTAAGTAACGTAACAAGAATTGGTGATGCGTGAATTGGCTTCAGTGGACGTTGTACCCTCGGATAATGAATGGTCGAATAGAATGTATGTTTGCGTATTTACAAGGTAAATAGCGATGAATCTGTTTGAAATGGGTCTGAAACATCATCGCATTATCGCGTCAATTTTGACACTTGAGAATATTTTGGAGATCTTGGTCGTTTTTGCAAAGAAAGCCGTGCTGTATTGAAATTTGAGACTGCAATTTATGACATATGATAGAAAAATATTATTTTCGTTTTCTCATAATTTCAGTGTGGGACATGATTGTTTGTTTTACTTTGTTTTGTCTGGACAGAATATCTGCATGTTTTAGAAAATTTGCAGATAAGGGAGACTCTATTTTTACTACTTAACAGGTGCCCTGTCAAAAGTTCATAAATAGATTGTAATGCATTAAGAATGTTTTATTTAATGTGTTTTTTTGCATTGATCTTAAATTTATTGAATTTTTCATTCTATAAATAGTAAAATCATGTCTTAATATTGAAAAATTGAAGTCTACTGGTTGGGTACCACCAAAACCGTACAACCACCAAACCCGGACGGTCCCAAAATGCCTAATTTAGTATTTTCTTTGTTCAATGGTTGTCAGTCACTTTTTTATCAACAATAAATGCATGTTTCTTCTGAAATTAAGTAAGAAATTGATTTCAATTGCGTAAAAGGTAATATTTTATGTCAATTTAAGTATGTGTGAAGTTGAAGATTGGGGGTCAAGAAGAAGTGCTGTACCATCATTACAGCTATCAATAATTCGCAGAGTAAACAATAGAATACCAAAATTTTTCAGCATTTGTTTCTGAAATATTGAACATCATGTTAAAAAATCAAATAAACACCGCAAGCTTTTATCTGAATAATCTGGTATGTACCTATCTGTCGCGGACACATGGTACACTGGTATGTAGACAATTTAGGTAATTTTGATACCTCCTTAGTCAATGCCTCAAATATAAGGTGTCATACAATCCAGAAATAAACAAACTAGTGTGTTGTAAGGAAAGACTAGCTGAACTGTGTCAAATTTTAATATCTCTAGGTTTAAAATTTTTAAATCTGTACGGAAAAATGTTCAAAAAGTGTCCGGTTGATGGTCCCCAACCAGTAGATGTAAAGTAAATGGTTCAAAATAGATATTATTAGCAGCTCACTAAATCATTTAGAACCAAGGCGAGTTCATTTAACTCTGAAAGTTAATTGTAACCACTGAGCATTTTTATAACATTGCCGTCAATACCACAAGCCCACAGTTCTGTGTCACTCTGGTTGTTTTGTAGTTGTACTGAAATAAGAGTGAAAATATCAAACTTAAAGTCATGTGTATTTATTTTTTCACTTTAAAACCTGACTGTCCCTGCACTAAGCTGTGGTTAAAAATTGACTGGAACTTGTGGACATATTTGAGAAAAAGGAATTTAATGATAATAAATTTGATTGGGGTTTTTTTATACATTTTTAACATTAATATATATCATTATCAATAAAATTATACATATAGATAATCATATGTTTGAGGTTAGATCAGCCCATTCCGTGCAAGTTACTGCATGGGCGGGTTGCAAGAGGGATGGATATTCCGATCCGAACTGCAAACATATGTCGGATTTAAAATTTTTTCTTGGCATAGTTCTAATGCCATACACATAAAATCGTATTTTAAATTCTTTTGCTATAATATAAACAATGCATGGAAATTTATGTCATTACACACCGTAACTAATTTATTTTAAACAGGTATGAAATTAAAACCTTCATACAGAAAAGTATGTCCTGCTCTCAAGCTGTATTAGTATCTATAGGCTATAGCATGCGAAAATCTATCTGCACTCCATCAGCTAAATTCCGGCATGGGTAAACAATGAAACACAGTCTCATCTGCAAGAATGATCTGTCTGTCTGAAATAATAAAAATATATATAGAATTGTAGTAATGGAAGTGTTTTTTATAGAAATATGGTTACTCAAGCTGTAGAGTGAGAATTTCATGTCTAAGTAAAAGTAACGTAAATCAGCAATACTTTTAGGAATTATATCTGGGTTCATAAAGAATGCATACAGTTATGATAAGAGTTTTGTTTTAAGGATAAAAAACCAAATGTTTTATTTTATCAAACATAATAATGTGAAACATTTTGTAGTTTGTTTATCAGAAATAACACACAATATTCTGTACATTATCAAGCTTTAAATACATTCAGTTTTGTATCCTATTATCAGAGGGCAACAAGAAAAAGAGGATCTTGCAGAACTTTCATTCAAGCAGCTGCTCTAAGAATAAAGCGGGACAGATTATTAATGTGTGACCTCATTGTCTAGGATTCCATGGAAAGTGTGGAGAGAAATGACTCAGAGTAGCTTTTCCGTTTGGTGACTCCTTATGGTTCAGGTAATTACAAGGTCTAATAATCTAAGTTTGATTGCAGATTTTAGTCGGTGACTTTCTCAGTGCCAGACTTGTATAAAGTGTTAAATTAATATTACATACTCATAATTATGATATAGAAAGCATTTAAAAGCAATATAGATAGTATAATTAGATAGTTGTTGGAAAAAACCAACACCTTGCTTGTTTTTGAGAGTGTATATATTTTTTCTAAAAAGGGTGTTTTTCATGAAGTTTTACTAGTAGTAGCAACAGAGCTACACACTATGGCATGTTAAGACAATTAAGATGGTGTACAGTGCAGAAACATGGGTACAGTCTTTCGTGGTTTTACAGATCATGCATATAAGTGTTATAACTTTTAACAAATTAATATGATGTCTGATGTATACATAACATGTAAAGAAGACACAAAAGCTTAAATGCTTATGTATACATGTACATGTATATATTTTCTTAAATTTCTTTAACAAATTTTATCATTGGTATTATATAGTTATATTTATAGTTCTTATGAAAGGAAATTTAAGTTATATTTATAGTTCTTATTAAAGAAAATTTTAAGTTATATTCATAGTTAGTATGAAAGAAAATTTTAAGTCATATTAATTATCTAAAATGATTAATTTTCATTAAATTTGGCTAATAAATACATGTAAGTAATATGATATGATCTAGATATATAAATATTTGTGCATAGATAGTTTAGTAGCATACAAAAATGATTGCTATATATGTGCATGCTTCTGAAATTTATAGCAAAGAATAAATAGAAATTGTTCTATAGATGTATTTTGACATGTTTGCATTTTTCTCCAATCCTACTGAAAAAAATCAGTGTCAATCCTTATGATGTAAAAGTATTGTTTGTTTACTAGGTATACTCTGAAGAATATTGCAATACATGTTCTTTGAAAAAATTTGAACACAAAGGGAGACAAATCTATTCAAACTTAACTACTTGATATCATAGGCAGTACAATTATGTAATTTTATGTTGTTTTTCTGTAATGTAGGTAAAGAAAGACCCAAAAACTTCCCATTCAAAAGGGTTTGGGATTTATACGGTTTTGCAGACTATGATGCCAGGTAAAATGTTATGGCGGCAGATTTTAACGTCACATAATTAGAACGGTAGATGGTGCGATGTCCGGATCCTAGACTCAAAAGTGTAATATTCAGTTTTTAATTTCTCAATTTCAACAGTGTCTTTCCTCACTTATTTGGGAAAAGGCCTAGTCTCGTTGTTTTGGGAAGAAGTTCACTATAATTGCTGTTTAGGAAGTAAAAAAGAGAGGCTATTTTTTGATTTTTTGGGAGACTGCATGATTTTAAAGAATAATATTTCTTTTGGACGAGGGCCCTTAATAGGTCTTTCTGTTATCAAGTGAAATAATAAGTGTACAGCGATGTGATAGATTCAGGCCATCCTTGAAAAAATGTTGTTTGCAGTCCGAGCTCTAGAATTTTCAGTGGGTAGGGTAGGCGGTAACTCGATTTTTTTTATTGAAATGTTACTCCCAAAGTTTAAACATGGATTTGAGATTAAAAATGCTGGATCAATATATGCTTTGATATCTGGTAAATTATAAAATTGATCAAATTGATTCTAATTAATAAAGACCTAATTACGTACATTTTAT